>NW_023416306.1:7850000-7935000 GCF_014176215.1 Rousettus aegyptiacus | reverse complement strand
GAAATCATTACAACAGGAGCATTTTGAAGACAGACAAACTTATTCGTGGTCCTTTGTGTTTGTGCACATAAAGAAGCTGTCACTGAAAGAGAGAGAGAAAAGGCTGCAAGGACATGAGTGGAAAGGGACACCAGAGCCGGGGGAAGGGGGGCGGGGGAGGGGGGCGGCCTCTGCTCAGCCCGAGAAGGAAGCCGAGGCCCCAGCTTTGCAGAAAGAGCTACACGAGCAAACACCAACCCCCAT
This sequence comes from Rousettus aegyptiacus, assembly GCF_014176215.1. Classification (NCBI taxonomy): domain Eukaryota; kingdom Metazoa; phylum Chordata; class Mammalia; order Chiroptera; family Pteropodidae; genus Rousettus; species Rousettus aegyptiacus. The sequence continues at coordinate 7,934,757 of NW_023416306.1, read as the reverse complement.
CTCGACCTTCTTACAAAATAATGTGACTAGAATCTTTCCATTCTTGCCGGCCTTAAGTAAAAGAAATGTCACACTTTTCCACAACACCCGGGAAATGAAGCTCAGTGACAGCATACAAAAGACAACTTGGGGACAGTGAAAAACAACCTGGATTTTCCCCCTCCCAACCTAATGTTATCCAAATAGACACCAAGTTTCCTTGCTGTCTACACAGAAGAAATGCGTTATAATCTGCTCACGTGAGATAGTGTCAACTACACTCGCCCACACCACTCATTTATCTTGCCAGTGTGCTGATTTTGGACTGTAAACACCTGGAGAGCAAGAACGGAATCTTTTCAGCTCCCCTTGTGTACAATTAGTTATTCTGAGAAACCGTTGCGAAAACTGTGATGAGAGTTAACCCTGAAGTTAACTCAACGATCTCGAAAGTTATAATTTCAACCAAAAATAGGCTCCCAAAGTTTTATTTCACATCAACAGTACACATTAGTCCTCTGTACTTTAAAAATATATATACATCATGAATATTAAAGGGATGCTTGTCCTGTGCCAATCTTAGAACCACCTCAAAGCCTTTGGGCAATAAAAACACTAGCGACCTTAGCATCATAAATTCTCATGAAGAGAATAAATTAAAAATTAAACAGTGCCGTACAGAAAGAGGCTGTGGAGTTTCACAAATTTGGGTTCGAATCCAAGCCCTCATCTGTCCCTTCTGTGACAGTTTAGGTCCCTTACCTGTACAACAGTAACACTACTATCCGTATACAGGAGTGCTGTGAGGACGGACAAGCTACTGTGTATAAAGGATCCACTACAGGACCTGGCACCAAACAGAGACACAACGCAACACAGCTGTGGTGACAAAGATAAAAAACTTTCCTTCAAAGGGGGTTTAAATCCCTTAGGCTAGATTTACACGAATTTTGTTTCTAGATTAAAACAATTATATCATAAAAAATACTTGTTTTAATGATATGCACTTAATAAGATAGAAGAAAAAAGGTTACCATGGATGAAAAAAAACCCCAGCAAGTTATTGTTTTGATGCCATAATTAGGAAGGGAAAATGAAAGTCAGCAAAACCATAGTTTTAGAAAAGTGGTTATTAGATTTTCTTCTTTCCACTGTGGAAAAAAGTCCTTCCTGTTGAAGAAGGCAGTGAAATTTTATCACAGCTATTGCTATTCATAAATCTTATATCTATTTTAATTCAATCTGGCCCTAGCCTCTGAGTCGCTGCACCACAATTTGATTACTATAACCATACTTTTTAACTGCTGTCAGGAAAGACAGCGCCTTATACAAACATCTGCCGGAACACATGCCTGCGTTCTCCAGCACCAGCCTTAAATCACGCTCTGGTGATGAATCTTTATCTGACACTAATACTTTTTAACTTCATACAGACAATTAAAATGAATTGTAGCTAAATGCACATATAACAAATCAATTTAATCTTCGGTTGTATAGCAGCATATTTTGCAAATTTCCTAAACTTACTTTCTTACATGTATCTTTGTCTAGGTGTTAAAACTTCAATTTAACAGAAAGGAGTGGAGATATTAATAAAACACAGCTCTTATGATACTGCCATGTAGTCGCAAGCCTCAAAGAGTAATGACATTTGAAATTTATCACTGCCATTTAAAAAACTTCCACATTTATGCGAGGAGAGTACCACGCTGGGCTTCACTCTAAGAGTGACCAAAGTTGCGTCTCTGCACCTCTAAAAATTAATACAATCGAAATTCAGACAAACCCACCTAGGGTACCAAACTGGATGAATGTGATTGCTGCCTCTACACTCCCACGGCCCTCTGTATCGATCTCTACTTACAGTACCCATCACATCTACTCTATAGTTAGTTGTTCATGTTCCTCTGCTCAGTAAGATGCACCTGAAGTCATGTACCACTGTCAGTCCCCAGCGCAGGGCACAACCCTGACCGTGAAGTGTGGTTCCTTCACTTGTTGGCTATAGGCCACTCTTATCTTCGAATTCCTCCAAGGCAGTTAGTCCTGTCCTATTTATCAACGCCAAGTACAGAGCCAGTATGTAATAAACAACTGAAATGCACCAGTACAACGTGGGTACTTAGAAAATAATTTGTTGGATGGATGGATGGATGGATGGAGATAAATCCACTCTGCGCACCGAGATCAGTGGAAAGGAGAAAAAACTTGCGGGATATACACTAGATTCTACATGTAAAGCATTCCTCCCTTCCCCAGCCCAACATCTCGTTATTTCTTTTTCACATATATGAAAATTAAACCTGACAAGATGTGGTAACTTAATAGACACAACGGATAAGATCTAAACCAGTCTATCAGACTTCAGGTCCATTGGTAAAGGCAAAGTTCTTTGGTTTCCAAATTTTGAAAAATTTCAGTTATTAACAGTATTTTTTTCCTTCATAACAAAGGCTATAAAAAAGTCAGGAAAGACAGCTGTGGAACTGGAATAAGGACAAAGGAGCTGAATACCAGCTATGTCCCGTACTAGTGGAGTACCCTTGAACAAGTCACTTTCTCTCTCTGAGTCCTAGGTTCCTTATCTGTAAAACAGAGCTAACACAGTTTTTTTTTTTTTTATGATCAATTAAAAAAGGTAAGTGCCAACATATGTGTAAAAGGCCAACTCTTCAGGAGTTCGAGTTTTCCCATTTATAACCTTCTACGTGTCATTGATGTCAATTACCTCCCCAATCACAAAACTATGGAACCTTAAAGCCGAAAGAGGTTCAACAGGTCACCTAAGACACGTTCCTCTGTCTAACCATGCAGAAACCAAGGCTCAGACAGAGAAGGCAATGACCCAGACTCCGTGGCATGGACAGGGCTAAAACTCACATCTTCTGTATTCTTCCTACTACATAGTCCTGGAACCCACGTTTCCATTTTGTAAATAAGAATGTCATTAAGAATGAAAATAAAAATCGTTGAGAATTAGAACACCTAGATTCCAAGCCCAGTTGGGTGACCCCAGGCTATCAACTGATTTCTCTGGTTATTTGTCTTCAAGACAGTCCAGTCAGGGTCTAGTACTTTGAGGACAAGAAAATCTCTCTAATGCAAATCACGTAGAGCAAGATGTCCCAGATGAGGAGGGTCAGTGTAAAATCCCTGTCCCCACCACACCTACGAAGACTGTCTCCTACGCTTTCCCTAGGACCTCAGTTCTTGATATTCATTCCAACCAGACTGAATCGCTATTCTGGTCATTATTAGCTAAGAAGAGGGTAGTACTACAACAGTAACCCCATTATAACAAAACGTGTCCACATTTTATCTCTTAGTCCTCTAACCTCTAAGAATTACAAACAATATATTTTCAAAGATGACACCTGACATAAGCCTCATTTAAAATTACTCTCTCATTTTCTCTTGATGGCCTGGTGAGCTGGGTTGGGTGTCTGTGAGTATAGCCCCATCCAGAGAGGAGGTGACAGAGTTCTGGGGCGATTCCTTGGCCAGAGTCCTGAAGCTGGCTGTACCGTAGAAACAAAGAAGAGGCCCCTGCCACCCAGCCCGCTCTCGTCTCAGGGACCATGGCCTCAGGCGCCCCAAACACACACCAAACAATAGGGTGCACCCCCCCACACACGCACACACAAAAGGATATGTGTAGTGTCCTCAAGGACATGGCGACAGGCTGTGATCTTGTAGTGAAAGTCCCAAACCAGTTCACAATGATGGCATCTGCCTTATCCCGTTCTCTCCTTCAATGCTTCCACAATCAAATCAGGAAACTGTCCTTGACTCCTTTCTCCCCCACTCCCTGCCATAGTCCATTGCCAAATCCCCAACCATTTTTGCCAACTAAATATCTCTCAAAATCATTCGCTCATTCTCCTTCGCCAATAAGTAAGCCATAGTTGCCATCTCTCTTACCCAGACTACTGCAAAAAGTGTCTTGACCCTGCAAAAAGTTCTCTCTGTCCTCGCAAACCCTGCTCAGTTGCATCCTCTTCAGTGTGGCTCCAGTTATCTTTGCAAAACACAAATCTAATCACTGAACCTCATCTAAACTTGCTGAAGGCTTTCCAATGACACGTCTACCAGCCATACCTGGTCCGCCCCTGCAGATTCACCTTCCCCTCGTACCATGCTCTACCTCGACACTGGGCTGAAACCAAGGAGCCCTATGACTTTGATTAAATTTAATTTCATTTTCTCTCTTCTCCCCCATTGCCTCGTGTCCTAGCCCTACCCCCCGCCTCCCTCGATAATCTGCAACTCCCAAGGCAGAAGACAGTAACCCAGACCTGACTAACGGTCACACAGGATGGGACCTCTGGCAGGCTACAGATAACATCTGACCTAAGCTATGTTTCAGCTCCTGAACCCTGGATGGAATGAACTCCTGGCCACTTTCCCATGAGAATGGACAGAGGGGTGCCAGAAAACACCTCAGAACTGTCCTCAAGACCTGAAGAAACGATTTATTACCCTTACCTCGCCTCCAACCAATTAGCTCCCAGCACGACCCTGAACCCCTAACCACAGTGCCTTGTGACTTTGCCTTACATAAACTGTAACCCATATGGCCTGGCGGAGTTAGTAGAGCATAAGCTCTCCATCTCTGGATTGGCCAATTCAATACTCAACTATTTTTTCTGTCTATAGCATAAACTCCTGCTCATGCATTCCTTTGGGCCAGTGCACGCAGGCAGGTGCACTCGAGGAAAAATACTGGCGTTCAGGTACCGGGGTCTCCAGCCACATAGCCTTTCAGTTGCTCCCGACTTCCACACGGCCCTTAGCCTCGGATCCCCGGTAAGTCCTTTCTCTTCCAACTTCACCTACCTTACTCTCATTTATCCACCAGCCTCAGGTCGAGTCACCTTCACGGGGACATCGTCCTTGACACCCCTCAGACTAAGTCAGAGGCCCCTATGATATTGCTCTCAAAACCCCAAGGACCTCTCCGGGAACTTGGTAATTAATTAGCTGTGATTATACTATAATTGCAACTTTACATTTAGTTAGTTGATTATTCACATAACATCTACCTGCCAAGAAAAGAAGCTTCATGGGGTCAGAAACCAGGTCTGTTTTTGCTTACCACTGTATCCAGACTTTACTTAAAAGTGCCTGGAACATAACAGGCCCGCTCTAAACATGAGGTAAATAAACAGCAATGTGGTGGAGGGAAGGAAGCTAATCCCGCAGCACTGGCCACATACTGTGCACTTAGCTCTTACGCATTTCCCATTTTCATTAGATCCTCACGACAACACTTTAATGTAAGTATCACTGACCTCATTTTATAGATGAAAACAGGCTCAAAGAGACAAAGTGATTTGCCCGATATCACACGGCAAGTAAATGACAAAGTCGGAATTCTAACTCAATGTGTTCTCTCCACTGCAAAATTCTGCCTTCCTTTGAAAAGCCTCTAAAGCCAATGGTGACTCCTACATCTGATGGGAATTTCTAGAAGATGATTCCATAACCAGAGGAAGCCACCAGAGACCGGCTGGGTTCAAAATAAACTGCAGAAATGAGATCTAGACGAAAAGAGCTCAGAATGGAATGAGCTAGTTTTAAGAACTCAGCCTTGAATATTTAACTTCAGAGCAGGATGCTGAAAAGTAAAACTGCAAGTCTCCTTTGTCGTTAAGGTTCCCACTTAAATTCTTTTTGACTGTTATCCAGACAAAAACCCTGGTCTCCCCTTGGGATTTTCAACATCGTGCCAGCAACAGGAACAGTTGCATTAATACAATGGTAAGGGGGAAATAATCTCATAAAAGACGTTTTTAAATTAAGGAAATTGGTCCTTCTATTAGTATAACAATGTGTAAAAGGGTAGTGAAATTCTAATATCTTCCTTTAGAAACAGCAGATTAATAAAAAAAAAAAAAAAACTGGTCTATGAAAAAGAAGACTAGCAAAACACAGCCAAAGAAATAAACTGTCCAGAGAATGACGCTAAAACTATGCTGGGACTTTACTCTCTTTTACTAAAAAAGGTTTGTAAAATGAAGCCAATGGAGGAAGAGTGAGACAAACAGGTCCTATGCAAAACACACAGTCCCCTTAGACTTCTTCCTCTCTCTTGGTTTAGATTTGTCTCTTAATGGGCACTAAGCAAGTGAACCCAAGGAGCGGGGGTAATGAGATTATTGTGCCACTTCTCAGCCACTTTGGGGTGGGGGTGGGTGAGGGTGGGTGCACTGGCCAACTTGGAGGCTGGAGAGGAAAGTAGCAAACTCAAACTCTAAAGCCCAACACCAAGCCTCAGCTCAGGCAGCAGTAAGAAGCTGCTGTCTAGAAACATAACCAGCGCTAAAAAGTCCAGGTTATAATTTTTTGGAAAGAGATCTTGAAGCTAAAGTAGCTTAACATATTAGAGGGGATCAGTCCCATGAAAACAGCAAATATTCCAAGTTCAGAAGGGGAGCACTTTCCTTTTTAAAGGCAATTTTTAAAAAACCATTTCAGTCTGCTGACCTTTTCCGAGTTCGCAACATTTTTCAGTAGCTTCATGCTTTCCTGCAAAGTTTTAAGTGACTTTCTTTGAAGAGAGCTATTTAATGCCAATGATTGTAGAAAACATTTGTTCATAATTATCCAGACATAGACTGGAACAATGCTGAAACAAGAGCAGCATGCAAAAATGTATTTAAGGACTATCATCCCAAAATGCTGCTAAAAGCTATTAACCAGTATGTGTTAATTGCCACAGCATTCATATTAATTTTCACTTCAGGCTCGACATTGTGGAATATTTCCCCTGATACATTTTAAACAAAGTTTAATTTAAGGAACTGCTTCTATCAACACTTATGAAAATTAACAGCCAAGCAATTAGCACTCATGAATTATCCCTTCCCCCATGCTCTCTGCAGCTTCCCTGTTAAAACAGTTTCTAACAGAGAAATGGTTACTTTCTAACAAGTTAACATAATCAAAGTCACAGTTGTCTGCATGAACCAGAACTGGTTCTGCCTTTTTAAGCACTTGTCAAGGCAAACATTCTCCCTATATTTAGAGTAGAATTTATCTAAGTCAAATAAGTAAGATATTTAACATCTGAGTAAACTGCCAAGCAATTACTAATACGAAACTGCCTTCTCACCTGACGTTTAAAACCAGCCATTGCCAAATAATAAAGGAAGTAAGTAATTACTGGTCCTAACCTCTCCATTTAAAGTTCAAGGCTAAAACCCCACTGGACTCCCTGGACCTCAGCAGACAAGCCACCTTCCTCCAGTCTGCTGCACATCTTGTTTAACGATGCTCATCAAAACTCCTGGCTTTAAGAGCACGTGTTCTCTCACTCCATCCGGTCAACGATCTAATGAAGCACAGAGGAGAGAGAGCGTCACTGGCCCCCAACCTTTACAGAGAGAGAAAGGGCGAAGCGGGGTATTTGTCGGGTGCTTCCTGTGCGCTACATGTCTTGCTCAACAGTTTTAGCTCAATTAATCCTCGTGAAGAAGATACGCTGTCATCAGCTCATTCCACATATGAGGACTGGAGCTTCAAGTGAAAAGAATAAGCCTGAGGTCACGCCACAAGTGGTGGAGTCAGGATTCAAACTCAGGTCTTATTACAAACTGGGTCTGCTGACAAATTACACTGCTCATCACGCTAGGCATTTTATCCTATGTGATGATCTCATCAGCCTTGTGAGGAAGAAACTTTTCATAGGTAAATAAACTGAGGTTTGGAGAGGTGAAAAAAACCTGACCCAGATGGCAAGGCTGGTAATTAGCACCATTTCTTTGTTAGTAACGGCACTGACAGGTAATGGGCATTTCAACTTCTGATGGTCTACTGATGACAATATTTGAAAAATACTGATGATGTTCTAGGAAAAGCTTCTCAAGTAAGTGATAATGCATGGAAAGGAAAGGGTGATATACTTAAAACACAACCTATTCGAACAGGTAGAGGGGCTGGGCAGAGGCCACATATGTGGGGGCGTTGAAATCAGCGCTGAATGTTTACTGTCTATCCCCAGAGCCCCCTCCCTCATCACCTCAAATCAACTCCTTGTCACACCCGACATTGCCCACATACGGGGAAATCAGAAGGACTGGCACAGGAAATTTCCAACTGTCTCGACCTCTAGAGCAGAGGTTTTGTTTTGTCGAAGAGGCTGTTCAGAAGTCCTGTTTCGAACAAGCCCAAAGAACCCAGGCAGATGGTTCGGCCCGGTTCTGCCTTATCCAACTTAGCATTCCCTGAAACCACTTGCGATCTGTTTTGGACCTTTTTTTCAAATGATCAATAAACAGAGTTACTAATAATCTATGAAATTAGAACATATTACAGAGAGCATCACCAATTTGCCAAAGAAATAATATGAACATAATAATAAACTTGATCAAAAAAACTGTCAGAATTATAACAAGGTACATGCCTAACTACAGCCTTTCCCTCTCAACTGCATGCCTTCAAGAAATTAACCAACCGCAATTTAAAAAACATAAGGAACCAAAAATCATTTGAAAGTATTCGCTTTAATTTACCACAATAGCTAAGAGATGCTTACCCTCAGAATCACTAAAACCAACATCCCCGTTTGCACAAACCGTTAAAGACACTAGATATGTCAGCTTAACTACAATATAATTGTAAAGCCATATCAAACACAAAACCCTTTTTTCAAATCTAATGCTAGCTTAATCTTAAGGAGGATTTCACAGCAGCTAGTCTCTTGAGGAAATACATAATTAAGTAGTTTTTTAGCATATTTAATTAGACCCCAAACTCTTCCCTGTCCCCTTCTCTCCCCAATTATGTACCACTTGCCCAAGAGACCTAAGCAACTCAGTTAATTATGTAAATAAGGCAAATGTTATTCCCAAGAAAAGCATTGTGAATATTTGTAGGGGGGGAGAAAAAAACCTACATATTTTAGTGGCTTTAACAAACCTTTGGAAAAAAAAAAATAGAACTATCAAAGTACATGGGAAACTCTTACATTTGAGGCAAAAAACATGAAGCTCAATGACAAGACGCTGAATCATTAAAACAGAACACTCAGCTCACTTCTTAAATATGAGCAGAATAAAAATAAAATAATTTTAAGTTACAACAGCAACAAAAATTTAGTGCTGAATGTCAAATGATTTATGGGAAGAATCAATCTGGAAATTATTAAAGTCGACTCTCATAGAAAAGGCTTTGTTATCAAGGGGTTGACATGATCTTAACTCCAGAGGCAGCCACGGTGCTGTTATAACTACTACAATCCCATTATTATGCAATCACGAAATGCTAATTTGATCATTTTGAGGTGTTATTTGAATAGTCATTTTAATTTCTAGGTTACAAAAAGGCTTGACTCAAGTATAATTCTCTATTAATCATTGAGATGTCATTGAAGATCATATTGATGCATTTCACAAAGATAAAAAAAGACTAATTTAATATGTACAGTACAATATCCTTCAAATATTAGCCACTTTCATTACATATCTGCCAAATGCATCAATATTAAATAATAGATGAGAACAAGGGTTTAATTGTATTTTAGCAACTGTAATACGTAGGACAATAATAAAATAGCAACTCATCACAAAATAGACTTATAGAAATATAAATCTTTCTTAACGTGTAATGGTGACTGCCCCATGTTCGCATTCTTTGCTGATTACAATTAGACTTGATAGGACAAAAGCATCCAGAGCTTTTAGTGTAAACACTCATCTAGCAAAAATAATTCCTTGTGACTGAAACTGCTTCTTTACATTTAAAAAAATTTTTTTTCCCTGTTACTCAGTAAGTTAAATATGTATCAAGCAGAGGCCACAACCTTATGACAAATTCAAACCTAAATTTACAAAAAAAAATCTAATGGTATGAGAATTCCAGAATATTTTAAAGGAGCTGTTCTATTTTGTGGGTTTCAATGCATTAGCACATATTAATTATTCTAGCAATTACATCCTCAAACAATGACATGATTTCAGGCAATGGAAGCAAATAAATTCCAATCATGTAACCTAATCCCCAAAACTTCTCACGTATCTAGATGAATCAACTGTAGTATTTAAGAAAAAATCCTCGACAGTCCACCTTGCCATTTTCCAGAGGCTGACATTCCTGTCCCCTAGGGGGACCCTTCCTTCTCTTTGCTGCTTTCCACAAGAAGAAACAGGAGACGCAGCAGGGGCATTCTAAAAGAATATATCAGTTCAATCTCTAATTTACTAAAAGTACTTTCAGATGTTTAGCAGTATCTTTATTTACACATTGTGATTCTAGTTCTTGCTCCACTTCGCCATCGACACCAATGACCACATGAGCCGGTGGCCACACATGCTCACTGAAGTCTTTGGAAATATACTGCAATGTATGAGGTCAGAGTGTTGCCACGAGAAAACATCTTCTTGCTCGAAGATGACAACTGACAGAAGCAGCACATAACCAGAACTTGAACATGAAAAATGCAAACATAAGCAAAGAGCTATATATTTATTAATCGCAATGGTGTTGAAATAAGACGAATTGAACACAACTCCTCTGGGCAACAAGCTATCACTCAGCACCCCCACGCCACTGCCAGACAGCAAACATAATGGCAATAAATATATAAATCAACGGCTACTGTCTCCTGAAAGAGGCCCAGCTCAGCACAGAGACACAGAATGGTGGGGAAATGGGGTGGGGGGCGGGGGTGCCGCATACGGAACTATATTCTACCTAAAATAGTGGCCATTTTTTCTGAAAGGAAAATAAACTTTAATTTCACAATTGCGAATTGTGACAACAAAGATTGAAAAAAAAGTCATCCTGTATAATAAGTGCCAAATAAGATTCCCTACGACGAAATACGGACAAGCAAAGCAATGGCCTAGAATGCTGAAATGAAGCTCTAAATTTCTCAAAATTTCTGCGATTTAATAATAAAGAATCAGACAAGAAAATGCAAACTGCCTCCCAGAACCACTTGCAAGGCTTTACCAACACGACTAGGCCTTGATTAATCACAGCCCAACTAACCCAAACCCTCAAGTACACTTAAGAGATAAAAAAAAAAAGGGGAAAAAGTACAGACGCATATATCTCAGGACTGTTTTTGTTTTAATCCTCCTAAACATATTACTGTGGAAACGACATGAAGCCCAAATTCAGGCCTTTTAATATTCTCAGTCTTAGAAAATGTGAGTGACATCCTATAATTACTGAGTCACTTTATAAACCCTCAATACAATAACAATGACAATAATAATAATACCAACAGGAATTCCATATGACTGAGGCTTTACTTAAAAGCACAAAGTTTCGTTTTTACTTACCTTGCCATCGAATTTGGAATACTCATTAAAGGGGTTATTCAGCTGCAGAGGGCACTGCTCCAGGCGTACAGACAATATGGACTGCTTTCCAGAACTTGGAGGTTTCTCTTTGAGGGACTTTTTTTCAAACAGTGATCTTAGCTCCTGGGCTGTGATATAAGAGGAAGATAAAAACAGCTTTGTAATTATACACGGAGAGACAGCCTGACCACTTTCTCGAAAAAGTCTTCCTTGAAAGCTTAAGGAGGGAAAGTCCAGGGACGCACTCAGGCCTAATGTGTGCCAAAAGCTTCGCACACACCAGCATCTGCACCTTGAAAAGGCACAATGCTTTAAAACACGCGGGTCACGACTGTCAATTTAGAAGGACTAGGATTTAAGGAGAGAGGCAGAGTCAGACAAAACAACAAGGCACCATTCTTTAAGAAAAGCATTCGCAGCTAAAGGACCTGAGCTTTGGCTGGGCTTTGGCACTAAGCTGTGTAACACTGGAACATTCCCTAAATCTTTCTGGGTTTGTCAAACTGGATAACTATGACAATCTCTCCTGGCTCTACCATTGTGTGATTTTGGATTTCCAGTTCTTCAAGGTCGAGGTTCATGTCTCAATTCTCACATACTACAATGACACCTACCACAAAAATCCGGAAGACAAAGATGAAGAGGAGAAAGATAGTAACATTTACTGAGCAAGCCAATGTATCTCGTTTACTCCTCAAAACAAGCCTGTGAAGGAGACACTCGCATTATCTCAATTTTGTCAATGTGCGAACTAAAGCTTAGAATATTTGATTAGCCTAGCGCCACACAGCTAGTAAGGAGTAGAGCTAAGATTTGCACCCAGCCAAGCCTCTTAGCCATTAAGCACTAATGAACACTGTAGACTCTCAATAAATTTTAGTGCATGAATCAGTGAATAAAATAATGACTGAAGGAATTCAGATTAAATGATTATTGAATCAGAATCTTTAACTCCTATATATTAGTGAATCAAGACTAGTGCCATATCTTCTCAACGATCACTTAATTCTCTAAATTAACCTGAGAATTATTTAAGGTAGTAACTTGATAAGTACATGGGGATTCATTACACTTCTCATTTTTTGTGATTAGAAAATTTCATACTTAAATTTTTAAATAAATCGATCTCAGATCTAAAAATGTGCAATGAATAGGTTCTACTCTTCAGTGTAGCCAAATTGAACTGAAAGAGATGAAACAGAACTCTGAAATGATCACTCAGAACTTTTAAAAAATGTAACCAAAACTATTTTTTCAACAAACTAGCGGGGCAGGTTTATCAAATGAGTTCCCATAAATTTAAGTGGCAAACAAGGGAAAAAGGACCTAATTCTTTTTAAATATTAGAAATACTATTCTATCTGTAATCTATTAACAATTATATTGCTACTCCTTGGAAAGGAATGAGCCTTTATATACCCACGATGGGCCAGGGACAATGCTACATGTTTGCTCACCTTGTCCTCAGGACAGTCCTAAGAGATAAGTTACTACTAGCTTCACGAACAAACTGAGGTATAGCAAACATACGTAACTTATCAAAGCTACACAACTGTTACCAGCAGGGTTAGGTGTGAGGTGATGATGTTTTACCTCTTCCATTCTCAGGCTGATTCACACTTAGACCCTCTCCTGCTCTCCTCGACCTCTGACACTTTGCCTTTTCCTCATTTGTTTTCTACACAGACGAATGGAAACATTCAAAAGAACTTTTGCATGATCTCGCCTGCACTTCTATCTGTCTTCCCTCCTGTTACCAGGGCTGAACTGCCATTGCCCCTCTCTCAGGCCGGCCCCTCCTTTGGGCACTAGGTCCCAACTCCTCTTGCAGACTCAAGGGCATCACTCAAGCAATTCTCTCCATCTCTCTTCCTTTTTCAGTTTCTCCCTCTTACTGGTTCAGCTGCATTAGTACACAAAGATACTGAAGTACAGCTCATTTTTTAAAAAATCCTTTGATCTCATCGTACTCCCTTCTAGTTACCACCCTGTTTTTCTGCTCCTCAATATGGCTATGTCTTTGCTGTCCAATTAATTGCTCTCCTCCCATTCACTGGAACCCACTGTAGCCAGGCACTCCGGCCCCACCACCCCACCGAAGCAGCTTTCATCAAGGTCACTGATGATCCCTTTGTTGTTAAATCTATTGGTCATTTTTAAATTTGCATTGTACAAGACCTCTTGGCAGCATCTGACACAGTTCATCACTCCTTCCTTTTTGAAACACTTTCCTCACTTGGTTTCCAAGATTCCCCTCTATCTGGTTCCCTTCTCCTCATTTTCCCTCTAATCTTTGACTTTCCCCCAGGCATAGTCCTTGGACCTTTTTTTTCTCTATCTACAGTCATATCCTTAGTGGCCTCATCCAGCCTTATGTTTTAAATATCATCCACAAGAGACAACACTAAACTGTGGTCATATGAATCAAAACAATGTTGCCCTCTGGGAAGTAGCCTGACTAAAAAGGGTCAAGAGGGAACTTTCTGGGATATAGAAATGGTCTATACTTAAGACACTATTTATGCAGGTGTATATGTCTGTCATCAAACTGTACATGTAATATCTCTACATATCAATATATGTAAAGCATATCTCAATGAAAAATAAATTAAAAAAGAAAACCTAAATAAATGTCCTTTATAAACTGAAAACTCCCAAATAATGATTCTTTGACCTAAACACTCCCCAAAATTACACTTATATATTCAACTTTCTACCTGACACTTCCACTGGGATGTCCAATAGGTACCTCAAGCTTTACAAGTCCATAACCAAACCCCTGATTTTCCCCTAACCTTGGCCCCTCACAACCTTATACTCCCCAGTTAATGGCAACTCAATTCTGTTAGGCCAAAAACTTGGGAGTCATCCACTCCTCTCTTCGTCTCACAGCCTACATGCTCTCCATCAACAGAAACTTCAGAAGCTATCCGGAACCACCTGCAGCTTCCAAGGCTGGATCGTTACCACCTTCAAACTGTCGTCTTATTTTTATCCTTGCCTCCCTAAACCCTACCCCATATAAGTTTAAAACTTCAGAATAAGAAAAAATTTGATAAATTTGATCACATGAAAATAAACTTTTAAATGGAAAAAAAATTTAGCAAACCAAAAAAAAAAAAAAACAACTGCCCCCCCAAATTGCAATGAATTGAAAAATATAAAATATGCTTTAAAAACCCATGAGTTCGTAAAGATGCAAGAGGAATATGAAATATTCACAGTAAAAGATATATTTAAATGGCTCTTAAAGAAATAGAATGATCCTCAATCACATTCATAATAAAAGATGCACAAATTAAAACTATACTGAGGTACCATTCCACGCTTTTAGATTAGCAAAAATCTAAAAGTTTAAGGCTATGAGGAAATAGGCACTCCGTCCATTTCTGAAGAAAATGCAAAATAGCAAAACACTTATGCAGGAAAATGCAGCAATAACAAAGGAAGCCACATACTTACCCTTTGACCCAACAATACTTCCAGGATTCTAATATCAAATACACTGGCAAAAACAAAAAACAAAAAAACAAAACAACACACAACACAATACATAAGGCAATTGACTATGGTGCCCTTTGCAACAGCAAAAGCCTGAAAATAATCAAATATCCATGAACAGGGGACTGGCGGCTAAGTTATGGTACTTCCATACTATGTATGGAGTACGGGGAAGCTATAAAATGAAATGAAGTCAATCTTTATACGTTCACCAGAGTAATTTTCAGAATGTGTTGCTAAGTGAAAAAAGTGTTGTATAAAAGAGTGTATATAATATGCTATCTTTAATCTAAAAAGAAAGGGATGAGAATGTAAATATATGTACCTATAGTTTTAAGTGGACAGAGAAACCAAAACCTTTTTAAATAATAACAAGAAGAGTGGGAGAGAAAAGAATTTAAGCTAGATTTCTCTGATTTTTCTTTGTTTTGTGTATTCAACTTTGAAACCATGTAAATGTTTTATATTATTAAGGGAAATTAAAAGTGCGATCTAAAAATAAAGAAAAATGAAACAAATATTATAATATTGAGTTGGCAGTTTAACTACAAAGAAGAATTATTTTAAGTAACTTTATCACATAGCAATTTGACTATACATTGCCTAATAAACATTATCAAAAGGGCAAAAAAACTCTTAAACTGTTTTTAGTAATCATATTGTTAGTACTGACATCAGTATTTCTATTCTGGAAATGTTTTCTGTGTAAGAGAAAACATACATAAACATAAAATGTTTAAAGTCAACTCTGTAATCCTAAATTTGAATAGATATCATCGGCATTCACTCACAGTGTATTTTCTCTTTAAAAATTTATTTTTTTCTGAGCTCTATCCCCTGAAAGGGTCTACAAGGGAAAAACACCAATCCAGTGAGCAAACCCTAGAGCTCAAGTGTGGTCTCTTAACGCCACTGAACAGTAAAAAGAACTAAGAGTCCCTGGAGAAAAAGCTTCCTGATTTACAGAAGGAAATGTGTAGGAGAAGCCTGGAACATCTTCTCATACAAGAAAGCAAGAAAGCTATGAAAGAGTACTGAAATTATGTCAAAAAAAAATTAGAAGCCAATGTGGAGGGACTCATGATAAAAACTGCCAATTTTTACATAAAAAAAAAACCAATTGCAATGAAATGAAAAATATAAAATGTGTTTCAAAAACACATAAGTTCATAAAGATACAAAAGAAAAAAACCCTCATTGGTCATCTATGTAGGATGCTAGAGAACAAACTCCTTTAATTCTGAAAACTATTAACAACGGGAAAAAAATCAGTGTTTGTCTTGCCTTCCTTGTAGGGACTATATCTGAGGATAACCAAATAATAGATTAGGAAAACTTCTTTATATAAAACAAATTAATAAATGAAGATAGACTGATAAAATTAGAAATCATTACTTTGCAACTCCTAATGAAATAATGTATCTAGGTAATGCCCATCAATGGCTGCAAAAAACATCAGATGAAAAGCTGATGGGAGTAACTTAATAATGGATGGGCAACACCTGATTCCATCATCAATTTTAATATCAAAAGAGACAAGACATTTCATGTTTCCTGACGGGATGTAACACGAAGTACAGATCAGCATGTACCAAACATTCTTACCCAAAATCAAACTTCGATCTGAGCAAGTTTCGAGATCTACCTACCAGTACAGGAAACAAAAAGGACAGAGAAACATATTAAATGAGACCACGGGGCTGCAATCAGCAAAATCCAGGATGCAGAAAATTCTACAGGACAAATGGCCCGTTTCTTCAACTAATAAATTACAAGGGAAAATAGTGAAGGAGCATCTATAGATTAAAAGGGAAATGAGATATGTAACCAAAAGTAATGTGTGGACGTTAGATCTAGACCTGAACCAAGGAACTGAGAAAAAAAATCTGAAACAATCAGGGAAATGTTTAGTAATATTAAAGAATTCCTACTAATTATCTGGAGAGTAGTGGTATTGCAATTTTCTTGTGTGTTAAAAAATACATAAGTATTTAAGTATGAAATTATATAATAGCTGGGGTTTGCTTAAAAATAATCTGGGAAGGGAGGTGAATATATAAATGACACAAGGCCAGCCGTATGTTCACTGCTAAAGCCGGGTGATGGCTGCGTGGGAGTTCATTATGCCCTTCTCACAACTTTTGTGTATGTTTGAAATTTCCTAAAATAAAAGTTATTTTAAAGAAAATTTAAGCCAGAAGTCAAAAAGTAACATATCGCATCAGTATCTGATCCGATCACATCACCCAGAGTAAAAATTAAATTCCTTATAAGATCCTCCACGATCAGGTCTCCCCCTACTTACTCCTCTGATCCCACTCTTTCCCTTACTTCTTCTACTCTAACCAACAAGCATCCTTCCTTACTATTCCTTAAACACAGCGGGCACGCTTCCGGCACAGAACCTTTTCACTGGCTGTTCTCTCGCCTTAGAACACTCATCTCACAGTATCTGCCCGGCTCACTCCTTCACCTCCTTCAGATCTCTACTTAGCCATCACCTTCTCAATAGGCCTTCCCTGATCATTCTATATAAAACAGCCAAATCGCCTGCCTAGAATTCCTTAAGCCCTTACCTGGCTATACTTTACTCTGTGCCACTTAACTCTTTCTGACAGGCTATGTTTGCTTATTATCTCTCCTGCAAGCTTTCCCTGAGGGCAGGGACTTTGTCTTGTTCACTGCTTTATCTTCTAGACCTACAATAGTGCCTAGTCACCCTTGCATACTGTAGGAGCTTAATGAATACTTGTGGGAGGAATCCCTCTGGACCAGAGAAGTAGAAACAGTTGTGGGGATGGCGAGCAGATCAGGAGGAGGGAGAGAGCTGATGGGCACAAAGCAGCAGAGGCAAGATGGGAAAGGTCATTAGAGAACTCCTTCCCAACCCCAAGCCATTCTTAAGGCACAGCTGTACTTCTCTGAGCTGCTCAACTTCAAGTGCACTTGCTCTTTGTTATTGGTAACTGAAAAGTCCTAACCAATATAAACAGCTGAAATTCCCTAACAAACACAAAACTTAAAAATAGCCTAGAAAGTTAATTATCAGGTTCATGAGAAAGCACATACTATATATAGTATTCAGGAAGATGAGCATGCACATTAGAACTAGTGAGGGCTCAGTGAGTGGCTGGACACAAGACAATGTTAAAACAATAGATTTCCTTATAACAGTTGCAGGAAAGTATGGGAAAGAGGATGCTATTTACAAGGGTAGCACGAAATACCAAACTTCTAGAAAAAACCTTAATAAGAAATGTAAAAGTACAGGAACAATATGGAGACAACACCATGCATTGCATTTATGTCATATCTATGCACAGAAAAAATACTAAAAAAAATAATCACAGGTGGTATGATTAGACTATTTAAACTATATATACCCATAAATATGGAATCTGAATAAATACAGCAAAACGTTAACAACAACAGTTCCTTTGAATGTGATTATTGGTAGCTTATTTTCATTTTTGTATTTTTTTCAGATTTTCTGTATAATTTTTTTTAATATAGAGGCTTTGGCAACTTTCCCGAGCACTGGCCATAGCCGCCACATAGAGAAGAAAAGGAACGGGGAACGCCGGACTCGACGCCCAGAGCTCCCTTCTGCCTACAGCGTGGGAGAGAAAGAAGCAGAGTGGGAAGACTCCGGTCTGTGGGGTCGGACCGGTCAGGAGAAGAATTCTGGCTTTGACAGGGACTACTTGGAAGGAAGGGATCTGGAAAAGTTGCTTGGCCTCTGGGCTCCAGTGTTCTCACCTATAACGGAAATAGTAACAGCCAACTTGCTGGACTCGTATGAAGATGAAGCAAACTTAGCGACTGGCATGTCACATACCAGCGGTCCTCCGAGCTGGTTACTCACTGGAATCACCCAGGGAGCTTCTGAGAAATATAGACTTACGGACCCCAACCTTTACCTATCACTGAACCAACAACTCCATAAGCAAGGTCTAGAAATTTATACAGAATGTCATTATAACATGTATTTTTGGATGCATTTCTGATTTTATACAGTCACTGTATCTGGGAACTGTTGTTTTAAGAACCAATAACAGAAAGTTATATAAAGAAAACTTTAAGAATATTCATAAATAACTAATAAAAACTACATTATTATTTTGAGTTATTATTTAACTTCATGTGTAAATAGCCCTATTTTCCAATTAGACTTCAAACTTCTTGAGAAGAAACATGTATTCCCCCTAGCACCTAGCATAGAATTACCATGCGCACAGAATGAATAAGTCATAGCTAATTTTGTAAAGAATATACAACACCATTTTAAAACAATGAAACTAAAAATACTGGGATTTTGATGTGACGCTATTCCTGACAAAGCTGTCTTCTGATGACTGCTTTAACATTTATCCATGCATTTTTGATTACAGAAATAAAAGAATCCTACTCTAAAATATGTCATTTATCATGTGGTCTCATAGCATATGAAGCAGGAGGTTCATAAAAAACTTCGGGGTATGGACCAGATGGCTTCTAAGATCCCTTCCAACTTCTCTATAAAAAGGCTGCATTTATGCTGTGTCTTAAAGGATGGACTGGATTTAGAAAGAATAATTGTGGAATAAGAACATTCCAGTGGAAGTAATCATATTCATAATGGTGATTCTTCCAGTGGGGAATAAAATTTTTAAAAAGATCAGGAAAATAAATGAAAGGATTTTTAACAAAACATAAATAGCAGAAAAAGAATGAGGGAATGAAAAAATAACTACCTAACCAAATTTCTCAATTAAGATCAAAAGGATTTGGCCATGGCGTTTCTTGTCAAAAGAGAATATATGTTTGAGAGATGCATGAAAATAGAATGGCTGCTTAGTGTGCCAGGCAGACTGCTGATTCCACTTGTCTGACACGTTTCAGGATACCCAGAGTGCCGAGCTGTGCTAATGCTGGAATCCAGCTCAACAGATTCAAAGACATTCTTTTGTGTGTTGATAAGGTTCACTCTAACCTTCGGGAGTTACTGGTCTAGCCAGAATCAAGGTCAACATTTCAAAACATGGACAGGCATATTAAGGAGCTTTTTCAGAAATAAGATCATGGGGACAATTACTGAAATCAATGAGAGACAAAAATAAGAGGAAGGGAAACTGAGGGAGAGAGGAGTATACATATATAAAGGACGGTATAGTTATAAATGAAAGCAAGAAGGGAACTACTTATTTCTCCAGTACATTCTATGAAACACTGAAAAGAAGTTAAAGTCCATTAGACTTTAAGGAGTGAGTGGGAGATGTATCAAAATGTATTAGATGTATCTAATTATTAGATTACTATATGTATCAAAATTTGAGTTGAAGGAATTATATTTGAGTTGAAGCAATTATATTTGAGGTGCTGTTCATCCTACTTATTTGTAATATTTTAAGATAAGGAGGTGAGGAAGGCAAAACCAAAAAAAAGGGCACCTGAAGAGATGGGCTTAGATAAACTGGTTCTTTATTCATTAAGAGATTAATTGAAAAAGCATTAAGATATATAAAATACTTAAAGAAAGTGAACAATACAAATGATATAA
Source organism: Rousettus aegyptiacus (assembly GCF_014176215.1). Classification (NCBI taxonomy): domain Eukaryota; kingdom Metazoa; phylum Chordata; class Mammalia; order Chiroptera; family Pteropodidae; genus Rousettus; species Rousettus aegyptiacus. Next base: position 7,914,429 of record NW_023416306.1, on the reverse strand, counting down.
AGGTTTTTCGATTTGTGTTAAATATAGCAGAGAAAAGTATTAACTGGATCAACAAAAAAGGCTAGCCCAGAGAGATTTTTAAAGTATCAAGAGCAAAATTAAAGACATTCAAGAACTATATAGGAAGCCGTAGAAATGAGGTAGAAGAAAGAAATGAATGAGATTTCTGGTTCTACATAGTCATCATTTAGAAGCAATCATTAAGAAAATCAGACTCACCGAGCATATCTGGGTTTACAATCACAGTAGGAGAAAGCAATAACCACTTTACATAGTGTGGTTTAGCCGAAAGAGATTGGCCTTTAGATGCAGGCAGCGCTAGATATAACACATGGTCTACTGCTCTACCACTTCCTGGCCTTGAAAGTTTAGCAAGTGAAATCTCTCTGAGCCTCCGTCTCACCTAATCAACGACACATACACCTTATAAGACTGGTACACTGGAGGTAATGCACGTAAAGTGCTTACAACAGCACTGGATAGGTTCTGATGTTAATGTAATAATCATTGTTAGTTTTATAAATACTATGGTGCAATGGAGTCAGCCAACAAAAATATATCGGACATATATTAAATGCCAGGGTGGTACTGGAAGGAGCTGGGAAGATACAGAAGAAAGACTGCAGATATTTCTTTGAAAGGAGAAAAAAGAGAAAGTCTAGGAAACAATAAACACATTAGAAAATATTTTAATAGCATTTTAGTTTGAATTTTTAAAAAAGTCTTCTCTTCTTGCTGAGATTAAAGCTTTAAAAATACATACTATGGCCAGCTTGTTAATATGTACATCATATGAACATATATTGCAAATACTAATAATATCAGCAGTGTAATGAGTTTTAAGCTAAAGGAAAAGAATTAGCATATATGCAAAAAGGACTGTTACTGGGGCCACTAACGAAGCAAGGTGAAGTCTAGGCTGGAAGTGCCAGCAGGAATCTATTGCCCAGAGGCCCATCCAAATCCCGGGTACTCCTTGGCTCCAAGAACAAGGCACTGGCATGACAGTTTGTATAAAATGTGCCTGTACACATCAATTCCTGTATCCCAGAATGAGGAGTGCCCAAAAACACAAGATCTAAAGAACACTCAGCTTCAGAGGACCAAGGCACCCAAGTGAAGAGTTCAAAGCTCAAAACAGAGGTATCTGCCCACAGGATATAAAAGGATGAATTAAAAATAAAAGCTCTAATATAATAAGATAAGCTAAATAAATAAATCTCAAATCAACAATTAAAATGTTTTCCATTTACCTGATTGCTTAGAATTTCTTTCTTTCCACTGAATATTTTTGCATTTGATCTGGTTTTGTCTCTCTTTTCGGAGTCGTTCTAATCTTTGAGCTTGAAAAGAAATATTATAACTATAAGTTTGTCAATGAAAGTTTACTATAAACAAAGACATAATTAACTACCTTTATATGAATAAAGATGTTTTATATTGCATATGTAGGGAAAAAGTCATAAAATTTTAAAGGTGGCACCCCTGAAAAGCAAATACCAACAAAAACATGAAAATATTCTTGATTTATAATTGAAATTAGAGGATATAAAACATTAATAGAGATCATAAAGATAGTATTAACATGGAAGAGAATAATAAAATGTGAAAACTTCTGTGATTAATATGACATTTCATTATATAAATCATTAATAATGGTCTTAAAGGAATTTTAATGCACAAATGAACTGAAGTGAATATTACATTACAGGAATAAAATTACTGTTATGAATTACTCTACCCGTTTCAAAAATTAAAGATAAATGAACTCAGACTAGACTATTAAAGTTTTAAATATAAAATCCTTTATCTAAAAATCATGAAAATTATAAAATGTCAAAGCTATATAAATTAGCATAGCTTTTCTTCAGTGGGCTGAAACAGTTTATAGGTAGTAAAATAAATGATTTGTATCTTTGTAACATTAGTCAAATCTTAAAAAGAACAATTTTTCTTATACAAAATTTAAGATATGCTGAAAGGATTAAAAAGTAAATTCCTTGGTCACTAGAACACCCCACAATCTTAATTAATTGTTAGCATCTAAGTGCTATCTTAAGAAACTCCAATAAGAATAACAAAAGCATCACCTAAAATTATGCATTTGTGATTATATTACCACTGGCTAGTCAACCTTCAAAAATCAGTGAACCTATCTTCTAAAGAACTACTGTACATGGAGACCACAACGAAAAAGAAAGTCACAATTAATGCCATCTTTTAAAATTAGTTTCTTCTTGCACTTCCTATCCTAGCACAATGCTTTAACAAACAATAAATTTTCTCTTTCGACCACTTTCAAGGTAGAAAATTATATACTCCTGCCTCAGCACTGTTGGTAAGGAAACACAAACTCATCTTGCCAGAAATGTAAACAATGCCAGCAAGGGCATTTCGACAGTGTCACTATATCTAACCAAATTCCACTCCATTCAATAGCAATTAATAAATGTGAAGGGTACACCAAAGTAATATAATCATAAAGCTCTCAATTGAGCTGCATTCTCCTACCGAATCCATTCAACCTGTCATGTAAGATATCATCTCAATAACCCGCTAGGAAGTCGGTTTCAACTAGAGAACTGAGAATCATTGGTTCTAAATTATATTCAAACCTTCACTCAAATCCTATTTTGATAAAAGTTCCGTTAGATACCACGAAATGCTATTATTTTCACCATGAGAATAAATTATTCTTTGTGGATGTCACAGAAGGCGGCATTCTGAACCAAAACCTTAAGATGCCTTTCTCTACAAATTGTATCCTGCTCTCCCTGCAGTGCTCCTTCCTGTGTACTTTATATCTGAAACATGAGCATGTAAATATTTTCAGTGTTCTACTGCAACTCCTGTCGTTACTGTTCCTGGGAGTTCAGCAGGTTACTGCTACTGATTAGATTATATTTTCTGATTACCAAAAATAAAGATCTCTCAGAGTACCCTGTCATATTAGAACAACTACATTATATATTCTAAATAATCTACTCAAGGCCTTGGTTTATCACATTTTCCTTGAAAGGCTTTCAAAAAATATAAACTGGAAAATGGGCAATAATAAGCTTTTAAAATCAATGTGTGTGTGTGTGCATTCCTTGACTGGTCAGCTCCCTTCATAAAAGGTTCTTTATTATGTCAACCTCAAATCTGCCTCCAGGTCAGTCTACCTACTTGCTCTGTGAAAATACTCAAAACAAGTCCACTTCACTTTCCTACACTATGACTTTTTAGAAATAGGACATTCAGCATGTCTCTCATAGCCAGCTTTTTTAACCTATTCCTCATCTGTCTACTTTCTAATAGCATCCTCACTCCAGAGGCTCTCTCCATTCAGTCGCAGACACGGATATGTTGCTTAGACTCACTCTTGGTGTTAATATGTGCCCATTCCTGTTAATACACAGAAACTTTCCCCCATTAAACGTAGTCCAACATTATGCATTATTCTATATGATTTTTACTGATTTAAAGCTCAGAAGACATGACTAAAAGGCAATGTTTACCTGTATTTGAGCGTCTTCTAATACCAAAGTCCCAACTTGAGGTAATATCGACTGACTGGGCGTACACATAGCCCTGAGTCTCACCATTGCTTCCCTGAATTTCTGACCCACTGTCTCCAGGCATCGAAGGAGGATGAATCTTCTCTAGGTCAACATCATGATCAATGAGAACCATCTCACACATTCCCGTGTCATCACTGGTCACATGTGACTGTCGAATATGAGCTAGAATGATTGTTGGATTGTCCAAGAAGGCCATCCTTTCCGTGGGCCAATTTCTTTAAAAGGCTATTTTCTCCTCTTCATATTGTTTCATGGGCTCACCTACCTAGAAACATGATGTACACAGCAATATTTAAGAATAAGGCGGAACATGACTGAATCATTTTTCAAACAAATTCAACGTGGTTAAGAGACTTCCTTGAAAATCAACACTTATCCCTGTACATATTAACCTTAAAAGGATTAAGTCTAAACTGAAAGGAAATCCTTATAAACCCTGGGGGCTAAGGTTACAGTCGATGAGATGTCCCTGGTATCAGAGAGGATGGCTTGCTCTCCTGCAAAACAAATAATAGTAACTCCCTCAGTCAGGCGACACACAGCACATAACTACTGTGAAAACAATAAATTTTCCTTCCTTTCTCCCTTTATTCCATCCAGTCTTCTCATTACTTTATAAGGTGATGGAGGAACGAGTTCTTATTCCTCAGACCATGTGCTAAAGTATGAAACTGTGTTTCTTCAGTTTACATTTCCCTTTCCTGTCATATGGTTGTGAATTAGCTTTAAAAGGACACAGACAATGCTTCCTGAGTTACCAGTAATTTTACAAAAACGTACTGCCAAAGTGATTTTGTTCAAAAATATATTTTCCTTTCTTCTGATTTAAGATAGTATTGTGCCTTTAAAATAAAACTTATTAATCAAACTCGTATGTTACCAAATTAATTTATTTTAGAAACCTAATTATAAGGAATGCTTCCTGAATCCTGTTAAAACTGTAATGAACAAGATGGTACCTCCTCGGTTAAATGGGAATTCAACAAAAAAATATTACAGAAGAGTGGTTAAAAACCTAAGGCCAGAGGCAAAACTGGGTTCAAATCTTGATCACTTGCTAGCTATGTGATCGAAATAATGCTGATGTCTCTGAGCCTGTTTTCCTTCTCCATTTATAAAATGGGGGTTGTTTCCAGGGATGAGATGATGTATAGGAGCTACTGCAGGTAAAATGCTCAAAACAGTACCTGGCACCTAATTAAATATTAGCTGCTACTAATAATAATGATGATGATAAAACTATCAGTACCAATTTCAGCCTTCGATTCTTGTTTAAAGTAATCCTAAAATATATCAACGACTCACCCTACTTTAGTAAGTTCACAGCAGGTAAAATAGGTGTGTGCTTCCTTTTCGACAGGGGACTGACTCTGCAGGTCACCTGGGTCACCCCTCTGCTCCTCTAAAATCATGACGTAGTGTAAAGAATGTGAAAGCTGGATTGAATATATTCCTAGAGACAGTCTCAGAATTTAGTTTTAGAAAGACCTATAACACCAGATTTTCTTGTCATTTGTTTCTTCTAGAAATGGAACATGAGGGAAATAAATCTAGTTAAAAATTGTTACAGCTAACTGAGGTTTTAAAATGTTTTGTCTGGTAACACAGTCTACTGACATCACTTGGTAGGTCTTAAGATAAAGATACTACAGAAGTTTACCTGAGGCGCATCTCTAATCAAGTGAATTACATTAATTTTCATTTTTTCCCCCTTAAATATATCCACTGAGTACTTTTTTTTACACTGACGGTAATGGGAAATGTAAAGGTGAGTAAGGCAACCCTAAATCAAAAAGCTGATACCTTGATATAGAACTAACACATCTCTGAATACAATGGGATTCTTCTTTCAAATTTCTGAGACAGACTCAGAGTGTTAATGTCAGCCCACCATTTTAAGTGTATTAATTTAAAAAAGGTACAGAATGAATGGGGAGCATTTAAATTTCATTTGTACAAATAAGAACTTCTTATATAACCACAAGAGATGTTTACAAGCACAGAATTACTTATAAATGAGTTTTTCTGTTTTGTAACAGAATCGCAGCGTCAGAGATCACCCGAGCAGCAAGTACCCTCAGAGCAATCACAAGAAGCATCTTCCCTGTGAAAATAAGGCAACTGGTTGCCAGCAGAAGAGGGGCAGGTGCTTCCTACTTCATACCGAACAGTTCTCCCCTGCAAAAACAAGGGCTTCGGTGAGAAGCCACACATTTAATGGGTGTTCTCGCACCAAACAATCAAATGACAAAGGGCAAAGCAACAAAAGTAAACTGAAGTACCCACAACAGCTCTTTTCAAGGAAAATGGACCTGCTCCATCATCTCTTACAAAGGAAATAGTTATGGGCAAATGCTTCCAAAGGCACACACCAACTCCCTGACCTTATCCTTATAGACGGAACCCTCAAGACACCTCAATAAGAGCAGATACCTTCTCTATCAGCACACTTGGACTTCGTACAGTGAGGAGTCTGCAGGATTCACTCGGCAAATGGGTATTCAATACTAGTTTGGACAGGGAACTGCCAGAGGCTGGCCCAGGAAGCGTGCATTCCACCTCTTATGCCAGGACCAGGCTCAAACACCACATCCCTCTGGCAACAAATGATCACACGCATGGCAGGAATTCAGTATATGTTGCTATCTGACTTACAACTCTGTAGTGGTCATTAGACACATATAAACAGGTCATGTCTAAGTGTGGTTATACAGAAAGGATTGCCTTTCTGCTATGAATACAGATACAAGAATCTCTTCAATGTGCCTTTCAAAATCGTCACCTTGGGACACTATCGACTTATTCCAACACTACTTTCGAAGCCAAATAATATGTTTTAAATTACTTTAAGAGCAGCAAATTATCATTTGAAGGTAGATTTGATTTCTAAGACAAAATGATCAGTTATGCAAAGAGCAAAGATTTTTAAAACCTACTGCTGACGTGGGTTCAGAGAAATGGGACTTTTTAGGGAGTAATTTAGTAATACCTATCACAGTGTAAAACATAAGTAGCCTTTAGGCAAGCCCAGTTCTAGGATTTGCTCTTAGGAGATAACTGAAAAATCTGAAAGCAACCTAAATATCCACCGACAGTGCAAATGCCATGACACAAACACACAATGGAATACTACACAGTCATTAAAAACACATGGCAGAGAATGCACAAACAAAATGTTATTCGGCATTAAAAAGAAAAGGAAATTCTGACACACGCTACCACACAGATGAACTTGAGGATATTATGCTAAATGAGATAAGCTCATCACAAAAGGACAAATAGTACGGGTACCACTTATATATGAGGTACCCATCATAGTCAAAGTCAGAAAAGGAAGAAGGGCAGTTGCCAGGGCTGGTGGGAGTGGGGAATGGGGAGTGAGTGTTTCATGGGTATGCTTCAGTTTGGGAAGATGGCAAAGCTCTGGAGACCAAGGGTGGGGACAGTTGTACAACAACGCGAATGTACTCAATGCCACTGAACTGTACCCTTACAAATGGTTAAAATAGTAAATTTTATGTTGTATAAACTTTACCACGATTTTTTAGATTTGTTTAAAATTTTAAAAAATGTCTAGGAAATGCCAGATTAAAAAAAAATTAAATAGCTTTTCTTCTTGCTGTTTAATTATAGCACTTCTCAAAGTTTTTAAGGGACTAATATATATTTTGAATATCCACGAGTGGAGAATCTAGTAAAACAATATATCCCAAATCTCAAACTTATTTGATCTCTAAACATTTTTTTTCCTCTAGGAACACTAAAACATATCAATGCATAACAGTGTTTCACAGAACATGGCTTAGAACTACTGCTCTCCATGTTTACAAATGCTGTTTCTTCAGGCCCTAAATGCCTTTCCTGGATGTCGCCAACTCTTGACTCTCTGAGATAGTCCTTTTTATACATCTTAGGCTATCAGATAAACAATAACTTCAGGCTCCAGAAGATCTTTTCCCCTAAGATGTCCTACTTTTCACAGATTCTCCCATTTTTTTAACTCCAGGTTCCTCAGATCATAAAGCTTTGTTTTACTAAAAATGGAAGCACTGAGGACATCGAGCAGCTTAGGAGGATAGTGAGAGACGTCCCAAATGACATGGCCATTTTTAATGTACTGGGTGGGTCTCCCTTTATACTTCATTCACTCAACGAATACTTATAAGTTCTTATTATGTTCTAAGTATGGTTCTAGGTGCAATTTGGATGCTATTGCCACTTTATATAACCATTTGTGTTCATTAACAATCGTATGGCCTGCCTACAGTAACTTGGCACACGCCCTAAAGAGGCAAGTATATTTTTATGGGTTTTATAGGTTTTAATGGGTATCAAGTCTTAATACAAATATATTTTTAATAACAAATTTATATGCATATGCCCTTCGAATTTTATCTGCGATGGTTAATAGAAAAAAATAAGGCGTAACACTATAAAAAAGTAGATGAGAAAAAGTGGCAAAGGGGAAGTAACTCAGGATGACTCCATAAGCCAATGCATTCCATAAGGTCTTATACGTTTGCTATAGACGGACTGCAGAGTCCCAGAAGCAAAAGCAATTATAATAGCTAATCTTAATTTATTAAAAGCTAGACTTATTCTTTGTTACATGGATCAATTCATATAATTCTCAAAATAACCCTATTAGAAAGTTACTATTTTTATCTCCAGTTTACAGATGAAAAAACTGAGGTACAGAAAGGTTAAAAACCTGCCCAAAGCCAGACAGCTAATAAGAAAACCAAGAATCAAATCTAAGAGCTTGAGACCTTAATCACTATACAACCTCCCTAAACAAAAAAAAACAAAGAATTATAATTGTCATAATAAACGTGATTTTTAAAAATCCTATCGTTGAGCTCTCTGGGTTCTGGGGCCTCAGAGAAATTTCTTCCATGGGCTTTTGAAAAATGTAAGCCAGTAAGTGTGTTACACAGCAGACTAAACCCTTAGCCTCCCTCCTAATGAAACAGCGATTTGTACAATAGTGAGAAATAAGCAGCGCACGTCATGGCTGTTCAAAATATAAAAGTCACATTTTACACATGGAGGGAACGTCAGAGCTCATCTACTTGTTGACCTGAGACCGAAGAGGAAGGGTATACTTCAAGTTCCCAGTTAGGTCTAAGTATCTTTTTGAAAATCCCTAGAGATTCACGCAACTTCGGCTACGAAATCCATACCTGAAATATTCTGTTATTTTTTAAAATGACCCACCATAAGCAAATGAGCCCTCCCTATACCTCTTCAGTCCCTAAAGACCTGAGATAGGCAGCAACACGACTTAAAATGCTCAAGTTTAGCCAACATTAAAAGGCAATTCCCCTTCCTGGACCTTCAAAACACTCACTGCACTCACTTCTCTCTGCCAGGTAGACTCCAAGCAGCCTCACCTGCAACCTGTGAAACTTGTCTGCAAAGACAACAGCCTGAGGCTTCGCAAAGGTCTGCAAACTCCCAATCAAAAATTACTGCTGCCCCATCAATGTGTCATATAAATGTTGGCATGTTAATTGTGTATTTATAAGATTGTTAATGGTTAGTTAATTTACCTCCCACACTATTATTGTACTTGAAATGATTTAACGTCTGCTGAGGGAGTTAACAACACGTAACAGCAGATGCCAGATTTTTTTTTACCTTTCCACACTGTACCCCGACTTCATGCTATTAGCATTAGGCAAGTTAAACCCGATTTCTATACAGGATTCCTTAAGAGTGTTACAGAAGCACCTGCATTTATTTAGTACAACAAGGAAAGATCACAAGTTAGCAAAAACAAAAGCCTTTTTATTATAAGCAATGTCTTCCATTAATAAAAACCAAGAGACCCTGTTTTTTTATTAAGATTCCAACATTCTTTGATCTAGTCAAAGTTGAGAATTCATACCTCCTGGAATTCAAAAATAACTGAAATGACCATTAAAATAAAATGAACTTTATTGCTTTTAAATCTTTTTCTAACTCTCTCCAATTTAAATCTAAATTAAATCTTCATTATTTTTTAGACCAGCAAAAAGTATCCTTCCTCCCTCCTCCCACCTCGGGGAATTAAAATCTTCTCCGTGTGAATGACAAATTTAATTAAACAGTAAATAGTGAGTGAGACCCTGTATCTGGAGTTTAATTTTTCCTTTCGCATTTTTATTTCTGTATTTTGACTAAAAGTACTTAAACAACAGAAAAGAAATGCTTGTATCTTCTTTTGAATAAAATGGGACTCATTCACTAAACATCATTGAGAGCCAGGCCCTGGGAATCTCACAAAAAATTATATGAACGTTGGCCTGTACCTGCCAGTGGCTGAACTTCCGATGAGCTATGTCCTGTACAGACAAAACAGTAACATAAGGCAATACATACTAACCGCCAAATGAGAAGCTAACACAGTATGTTTTTCAAGAGACAAGAAAATTACAGAAGCTTCAGGAAGGAAGAAGGTTGCTTTTTTAAGGACGGCTAAGCTTTCATTAGGCAGAAACACAAGGACAGTAATAGATGCCATTTCCTGAGCTTTTATTATCAGCTATACTTTTCATGTAACAACATATTACACACTTACAACTAGCCCAGGAAGTATTAATATTATCCTCATTTTACAGATTTTTAAAAAATTAAGGTAAAAAGGAGTTAAGTAACTTGCTCAAGGTCATATGGTGGATTTTTAAAAGGCCAGCTTTGCAGCCCCTCCCAGCAAGAGGTGGAGTCTTCTTCCCCATCCCGTGAGTCTGGGTTCACACTGTGATTTGCTTTGAGTGACAGGAAGTAGGGGAAGTAACATGGGACTTCTGAACCAGAGCCTCAAGGGACCATCAGCTTCTGCTGTCACCTTCTTTGGAACACATTTGAATTATGGGAAGAAGTTTGGAATAATAAAAGACTACATGGAGAGGCTCAAGTGTTATTCCGGCTATCCTGGTAAGGCCTCCTGATGAGTGACTAAGGACATTTGGAACCAGCCAGACTGCCACCAACCTGCCCTTGATTAGTGGACTCTGACCCTGGATTTTTCTTTCCTTGTAGCACTAACCTCCACCTGAAATGTCTCTGAATCTTACCATCCGCCAAGATCCAGTGGAAGGGAGCCTGGTACAGTACAGTGCCTCTCAAACTTGTCCACAGACACCACCTGAAGGACAGAGGAAAGTGACCATAAATCAAGGTATGACAGAACCTAGGAGGAGCCACCTAAAACAATGTGCTGTAAGAAATTTCGTTTTAGAATTCATTCATATTTTGCATGTTATCCTATAATATCTGTATTAGTCTTAATAGAAAAAAAATGTTTTACTTTTGAATGTATCACTAAAATTGATACTCCAGGAAGATGTGCCATGCTTGCTTCGTGGCTTCTATTACCCTCTGGCACATACTGGTTTTCTCATAACCTGAATTTGAACAGCAAGGTCTAGTGGAAAAACATTGACTTTGGTGTCAGAAATATCTGATTTTGTGAAGATAAAAATGGCACTTTATCAATGGACAACTCAAGATCTAATTTTTGCTCAATAGATGTTTCCTATGACAAGTATGAAGAACTGTAATTATTAACACCAAACTATATATAGTTATAAATACAAGTTAGACTAAAATCTCTATTATTATGCAGCTGTTACAAAACAATCAGTATTTTCAAAGTGTTTTTGAAATAATGTTTATTAGCTAGCAATAGCTGTTAAAATTCAGACAATCTAACCACCCCCCACGTCCCCCCAAACTCCAAACCTGCCAACATTTCTGGCTGTTACAAGAAATCTGCTAGTTTGGTGCAATGTAGCCCTAAATTATTTTTCCAATGGGTGTTGCCTATCTGACACGATCATTCTGATTGACACTAGTGATAACAAACAACTAATTTTAGGTTTTCCTTTAAGGTTCAAGGTAAAAATGTTTATAGTTTTATCTAGAGTGAAGAAATTAATAATGCCAAAGAAATCCGACTGTTGCTTAATGTGAAATTATCAGTACCAGGGCCGAAACTATCATAAAGAGCGCTCAACCATCTATCAAATATACTCATTCATTCACTGATCTCATTCACATGACATCTATAAAGCACTCAATATGTACCAGGCATTGGAGATACAATACTGAGCAAAAATTTAAAAAGCCTTGGCCCCTGCCTTCATGGAGCTGAAAGTACATATATGGTAGTCAGAATTCAAAGATGGCTCCAGAAATTCTGGTCTCTTCGTAGCCACGCCTTTGTGTCATATGCCTTTCCCTTGAGTGTGGGTGGAACCTGACTTGTTTATAGCCAACAGAGGTGATGGAGAGGTGATGGGGGAGTCACTCCCGCGATTACTTTCTGTTATATAAGACCCTGTCCTAGGCAACTGCTGGCCTTGAAGAAGCAAACAGTCATGGTACAGAACTATACATGGCAGGGACCCAAGAGCGGCTTCTAGGAGCTGAGAGTGATCCCAGCCAACAGGGAGCAAGAAAATGGAGACCTTAGTCATACAGCCCCAAGGAAATGAATTCTGACCACCTGAGGGAGCTTGCAAAGAGAGCTTTCCCTAGTCCAGCTCACGCCTTCATCTCATCCTCTTGAGACTCTCTGCAGAAAACGCAGCTAAAGCCAGGACTCCTGACCCACTGAGATGACAAATCTGTCTTTGTTTTAAGCCACTAAGTTTGTGATATTTGTTATCCAGCAACTGAAATGAAAATATACAATGCCAGAAAACAGCCTAAGCTCCTTCGCCTTCATATACATTTCAGGCTCTTCACAACCCGGTTCCACTCACGTACCTTCTCCACAGCCTGCAACTCCCAGAACTACTCAGAACACGACGTTCCAGCCTTGTCTGAGATGTGCCCTTCTCCTCCAATACAAACCCTATTCAAAGTCCAACTCAGAAACCTCATCCTCTGTGCACCCTTCTCCAGTTCCCAGGGTCCAAACTGTTTTAGAGGCACTTTTAATTCTACCTTGAACACAGTTACATGAATATCATGTTTAAGGAATTGCCAATTTCAAATGTTTATCCAATTCTAGATTCAGAAATGCGGTTACTCTATTAAGGTATAAATATCTCTTCCACAATCGTATGCAAAGTTGTTGAAGACAGGGACCCATGGACGCCACCAACAGTAATGCAGTGACTCTAGCGCGCGGTTCTCAACTGGAAGGCAATTTTGCTCCCCAGGGGACATTTAACAATGTCTGAACACATTTCCAGTTGCCACACTGGGGGGTGGGTGCTATTAGCATCCGGAGGGTAGATGCCAGAGATCCTGCTAAACATCCTACAATACACAGGACGGCACCCACAACAAAGAATTATACTCCTGGAAACATTAAGTATCAACAATGCTGAGGTTGAGAAACCTTGTAGCGATGTATTGTATTAAGTCATTCAATTTGTGTTAATATCTGACCTCCCCTCCCCTAGTTTCATTTATACTAGGACTAAATGATACAACTTTACTACTAGGATCTATGTTCAGATCCTCTAAGGCATTAACAAAATTTCAACTCCAGGTATCTGTTTACTAAAATTTTAATCTACCCTAAGAAGAATCAATGTTCAAATTACAATAAAGACAAGTGGTATCCCTTCAAAACTACCCCTTGATTTGAAGCCTATTTATCCTTCTTCCCCTGGCTACCTCCTATTCATTCAAAATCCAGCTCCATGGTCAATTCTCCAGGAAACCTCCCTAATGAAACCTAGAGACCAGGTTAGCTGCTCCCTTCTTCATTGTCCCATTAACTACACTCTGTCACTACTTCTACCAAATAATTAATCCAGCACGTTGCCTGTTAGCAGTAGGTGCTATGTGTTTGCTGAAGGTATTTATTCAACCAACATTTACTGAACGCTTACTGTGTGCCACACACTGTTCCAGATACAGAGTACAGCCGAAAACAAAGCAGACTGAAAGTTCTGCCCCCGTGGAGTTCACATACTAATACTTATGCAGGAGACAAACAAAATAGAGAAGTAAATTATACAGCAAGTCAGAAGTGCTATGGGTAAAAACAGCGCAGGGAAGAGCTGGGGCATGCCCAGTGGGTGGACCATGGTTGCAGCTGTGAAAAAGTAGTCAAGAAATGCTTCTGGAGAAGGTGACAAATGAGTTAATGGTTAAAGGAGGTGGACTTTTGAGGGAAGTGTGTCACCAAGCGGAGGGAGCATGCCTGGCACTGTTCAAGGAGACGCAAGGAGTCCAGTAAAGGGGCAAGTAATAACGACGTGTGGACGAGCGGGGCGAATCACGGAGAGCCTTGCAGGAAGCTTCAAGGATGCTGCTTTCACTCCAAGGACTGTAGTAGAGCAGTAATGATTTAACTCACATTTTAAAAGGATCTCTCTGGCCGCTATGCTAAGGACTGAGTAAATGAATGGATAAATGAACTAATCACACTTTAAAAAAATAATAATCTATTTATACGTTGGTTTTTCTCTTCTAAACTGTAAGCACCTTAAGGACAGTGATTATCTTATTCATCACTGTGCTGCCAGTTTGAGTTTGTAGCAGAATGTGGCTGGCATCCAATAAGAGCTCATTGTGGAATGAATAAACAAATGAATCTTGTTCCCAAAGGGCTGCGCCATGATTAAAAATAAATAAAAAGGCCCCTTTATCTATGGTGCTGGTTCAATACCTAGTTCTCCCTCTACAGTTTAAGATTGATTTTCCTTTGATTGTCTCCTCGATGTCTGAGGTTTCTTCAACAAGAAGGATGGAGTTATGTTCCTACTTACCTGGCTCTCAGGTTAACCACATCATCAGTTAAAGGAAGCAACAAAGTTTACTGCAGCCACAGCTCAGGAAACCTGAATTTCAATTTCCTAATTACCAGGGATCTAACTACGTGGTCTTAGACTTCTTTAAATGTGTTTAGTGCATCAGTCTGTTTCTGCATCTGTTAAACGAGGAGGTTGAACTATAAGAGGGGACTTTTCAGCTCTTGAGTTCTATTCCAATCACATATGAAGAAGAGGATGTGACCAGTTTACCCTAGAGTCCAAATAAAAAGTTGTATGTGTTTTGCCTCATATACTTTTCCTTCAAAGGTCTGAAGAATTCCACTGCATGATGTCAAGTTACTGTCTTTAGCCTGCACAGGAAGTAGCTATGAGATGCCTTCAAGAGAGTCAGGTGCCTCTGACTGCTTTCTCAGCAGGAAAATGTCTAAATCCATGTCTTACTTAGACACTTCATAGAGAGATACTTAAAGAATACATACAAAAAGTAAAAAGGCACTACACAAACCCAAGATGCAATATTATTGACTTTTCTTGTTCTAGCTACATCATTTTACAGGGAAAATAAATAAGTTGTCATTCAACTCCTCATGCATGGAAGATAGCAATGAGATCATCTAAACTAGCAGATAATCCCCAAACTATTTTTATGTGACTCTGAAAGGTGCTTTGTACTTTCATGTGAATGGAGCTTTCATAACCCTGATAAATGGCAACTGCTACTATTGTTATTAACAAAACTGCACTAACTTTGCCAGGTATTTTTTTATAACCTTCTAGAAACCATCAAACATGAGGACAGGACAGCAAAATTGGCTTCGTTCAGCCTATAATGTTATAAAGTTAGGGTGGGAATGTTCCACAAAATATAATTTAATTAGAATAATTGAGCATCTGAATTCCGGGTTATTTATTTAGCAAGCATTTATGTCATTTATGAAATCATGAAGTAGATTCTATCATTACTCATGTTTTACAAATCAGTCAACTGAGACAGACTTGCGCAAGGCCACTTCACGAGTGGCCTTGATGTGGTAAGAGGTGGTGGAGCCAGGAGAAAACCTAGGCAGCCTGGCTCCAGAACCCCTGCTCTCAATGATTACATTATGCTCCCTCGAATTTCCAGTTTGTCTGTTTGATCACATTCTTCTTACCCCATTTCTCTCACTAGTCTAGATATTGCTATAAATAGACTTACCTAACTCATTCGAAGCATCAATACCTACTACATGCTGGGAGTTAGCAGTATAAAGTAAAGAGTCACAGTCCCTATCCCAAGCTTACAGTCAAGCCAGGGGGAAAAGACAAGTACGTAAATGGTCACTATAAAGAATGAGAGCAGTGCTAGAGGATTCTATAAGAAAGTACTAGGGAAACGCAAAGGAGAAATCTTTAAATGAAACTGGATGCCCATACTGACAGGGCAAAATCCTTAATCCTTTTAGTTTAGTCTTTCCTTTCCTCCTTTCTTGGGAGAAAGACTCTCTCCCTCAAACTTAGATAATTATCTTGAAACTGGTGACTCAAGTCCTCTGGCAACTGATAAGGAACATTGAAATTCAGCATTCTCCTTGGCCCATCATAAGGCAGGAATGGATTTAGGCCAAACAGGGCCCTTAGAGTCCCAGAAGGGAGGGGACCTATAACCCAAGGTTTTTCTTTCTTTAATGAAATATATTAACCAAGCCTTGTTTTCCCTTCACCTGCTTGAAAGGGAAATCAATAATAGAAACATAACTGGATATGTGATTCAAGTAACGAGTTTGTATCCTCATTTTTCCTTGTCTAGGGACTGAGGCAGCACTTCGGCAGGAAATCCAACACCCCGTCCTGGCGGAGGCAGACAGGGAAAGAGCTCCATGAAAACCCAACAGGCAGGGACCACAATCTTCCTCAGCAGGAAGCAGGTGCAGAAGAAGAGACCTCTCATCCCTCAACATCCATGTTAATGAAAAGGGGGTTCATGGCTCTTAGAAAACAGGCAGGAAAGTTAGATAGGGGATTTCAGGTTGCCTGCAAAGACACTGAGGTCATCCTATTCTAGAAAGGGTCCACCCTAGTCCACCCACAATTAAGCAAGCCAGAAGGCATTTTGGGGCTAAAAGCAACTCAAACAAGGAAACAAGCAGACAACTGGGTACTAGTTTCAGCTAGTCACTGGCACCTGTCCAATAAAGACCCCAACGACCTTTAATTCACCTGAGCCTCATTATACCATCATTATAATATGATGCATATGTCTGGAAGTTTATTAATATCATAACCGACTGAATTCGGGGAACAAACATGCTCAGAAAGCAATGAGTCACTGAGTCCTGCCAATCTTTGCTGTCAATCAAGAAAGGCCACCCCTCTAAGTAAAGTGACCACTCACAGCACACAGGGATAAAAACCCCAAAGACTTCGTTACTGTGCGCTTGAGCCCTCTGAACCACGCTTCTCTAGTTCTGCCCGCTTCCCCATCTGCAAGTGCACGATTGCTTTACTGTCCCCTCTGATAAAGCTATTCTTTTCTGCTGTATTTCAGTGTCTTTCTCAATTCTTTGTTCAAAACATCAAGAACTCGGACAACGCATCGAGAGGAACCCCACTGCCCGCTAACAAGACTACGCTTTACAGACATGACTAAAATCAAGATAACGGAAGTGATTACTTCCCACTTAGTCACCTCGAGAATGGTGGAAAAACAAGAGCTGGCAATTTAATAAGCTATAATGCTGGCTCCTTGATCAAAAATGTTTCAAAGAATATTTGCTCCGGATCTGTCCTATGGACTGCAGATTGACGTCAGGCCGTCACAGAAGGTGGGAGAGGATAACTAACCTTTGGGGTGGGGGAACGGGGAATCAGGGAGCTTGGGAAAGGGTAGGTGGGAGAGACCAAGGGCAAGCAATCAAGCATCTGACTGCCTGGGTTCAAATCTGGACTCAGCTACTCACTCTCTGTGGGATCTAGGGAAAGTAATTTCTGTGCCTCCTTGTCCTCATCTGTAAACACGAGTAGTTTTGGAGCCCACCTTACAGAAATGCTGTGAGGACTGGATGGATTCATGTATATTATGCATGTGTAACGGTGCCTAGCCCATCCGGGCCCATGCTTAGCACTATGTAAATGTTCATTATTATTGTTATTGCTCTTATTCCCTGGACTATGAGAATCTTCAAAGATGAAAAGCCGCATAGTTAGAAGAGTCAAAGAGACAAATCCGTCTCTCCCAAGAAGAGACAGCATGAGACGAGGCACTAAAACAAGAAACAGCAGAACAAGTATTTGGTAATTAAAACTACATGGAGTTCAAAGTTGCCGATTAGCATTTCGGAGAGACTGCTCTGACAGCTGCACAGGAGATTAATCTGAGGCACAAGACACAAGATTAGTTGAAGCTGTGACAACTTAGGGAAGGGATGATGAAATCTGACATAAGGCAGTGAAAGATGGTTCTATGAATTTAAGAAATAGTTAAAAATTTAGGAGATAAAATTGGTAGAAATTGGTGACTGAGTGAATGGAGAAGGTTAAGGGGAAGGTTAAGCATAATAGAGCCAATAAATGAAACTGTGAACTCAAAAGTAGGAACGGTTTAACAGGTAGAGGGGAAATGAGGAATTCTGTGTCAATGAGCTAGAGATGTCCGTGGATTACCCAAGCAGAGAGCCATCACGATGCAAACCTGAGAGCCCAGGAAAAGCTCTGAGCAAATTCTGGAAGACAGCAGGATATAAGCGACACAGGAAGGACATGCAAAACTGAAGCCTAGGAAAAAGGTTTGAGCAAACGTGGAAGACATCAGCACACAAATGACGGATGGCATCATGGAGGTGAATGAACTTACCAGGGAGAACATGTAAGGAAAGAACAATAACCTAGGGACGAATAGTTAAAGGATGAGCCAGGGGAAAAAAAATAAGCCAGAAGTTGTGAAAAACAAGTCGATCTCCCAAATTCTAAAGCTAGGATCTAGTCTGTGAAATTTCATACAGTTCTAAGCAGTTACTTTCTTCACTGGCTTTCCCCTCTTCTCCCATTTCCTAGTAAGAAGTTCCAAGTACTGGATCATGAAGTCTTTGAGAGGAAAGGACTAGAAGCCTTATGATTTCCCATCACTAACACCCAGGATAAGGCCTGGTACACATACCCTTGTAGGACAAACCTGGCTGAACAGAGAAAACCGAAAAATTTCTCGTTTATCAAGACAAAGGGCTCATGGAACTCCTGGAACCTGAAATTGCTTCCAGCTCAGACCAGAGCAACAGAGGACCTGAAGAGACCAAAAGCAAAAAGGGGGCGTCTTTATACACTGCCCGTGGGAATGCAAAACGGTGCAGCCACTTCTGAAAAGTTTGGCAGTTCCTCAAAACATTAGCATCACCATCTGAGCCGCAATCCACTGCAAGGTACATGTACCCAACAGAACCGAAAACATGTTTGCACAAAATCCTGTACAGGAATGTTCACAGCAATATTACCCATAATAGCCAAAGAGTGGAAACAACCCTCCATCAACCTGATGAATGGATAAATTTATTATTAATACTTAATATTAAACAACGTGTGGTATTTCCATACAATGGAATACTGATAAAAAAAATATATGAAGTTCTGATACATGCTATGACATAGATGAACTTTGAAAACATGTGCTAAGTAAAAGAAGCCAGACACAAAAGGCCACATATGGTGTGGTTCCATTTATATGAAAGATTCACAATAGGCAGATCCGTAGAGACGGCAGACTGATGGTTGCCAGGGGCTGGGGGAGGGAGGAATGAGGAGTGACTGTTAATGGGTGTGGGTTTCTTTTGGGTAATGAAGTTTTTTCGTTTTAGATAGTGGTTGGTGATGGTTATACAACTTTGTGAACGTAGTATAAACCATTAATTAAACTGTACACTTTGGAAGTGTGAATTTCATGATATATGGTTTGTATCTCAATTTGTAAAAGGGGAAGTGGAAACGCAGGAGGGCCCAAATGCATGCTGCATCCTGGGTTCCTTCTAGTTTCGGTGACCCCAGCACAAGGGTACCAAACAAACCACCTAACGGAACAGTACTGGCGACAGTAATCATAAAAATTTTTTAATAATTCTTAACATGAGTTGATTGCATCAAAGAGATGTCAAATTCCTCATGCAAAATGGAAATTTCCGAGCCTTTTCCTTGGGGAAAGGAAGAGCACTATGATACGTTAGTGACCCTGTGTGGATGCAGTTAATCTACATTTCTAGCTAAGGGAGATTCACTCCTCGTGCCGGGAATCCCGACAGAACTTGACTTTGTTTAAGAGAACTCACGAGCTGGAGCAGCTTCCCCTCCAAAGCACCAGACGATGCTTTAATCTAACCTGAGTGGGGGGTAAGAAGCCACAGAGTTAAAGTTGCCTCTGCCAGCTGCCTACTGAGCTACTGGCCCTTGGGAAGTAATTCTCCTCTTCGCTTTGGAATACACGAACGGAAGGGGATAGAACAAGAAAGGCAATGTGGCATGAAAGAAAACACAAAAGCTTTGGAGTGCTTCCAATTCCACCACAGTAGCTGAGAAAACTGGGAAAGTCACAATTTCTCTGGATCTCAGTAAGACATTATCACATACTTCACAAAGCTGCAGTCACAGTGTAGGGCCCAAAAGTCTCCTGAAAGAAACTAGTTGCTAGCACTGTGATTTTGGGATCATATTAGGAAATAAGACTCACAGACCTCTATTCTCTGACGTACACAAGCACATTCTCTCCTACTTAGTTAGAAAACAAAAAGAATCCTTGACATTTCTCTATGAAGCCTACAGCCATTTAATTACAAAACCACTGTATCCTCTTCTCTCTAGATTTCATTTTCTTTATCTCTGTAACCTAATCCAAGCCACCATCTCTCACCGATGCTGTAGCAACTGTTTCCTAACTTGTCTTAAAATCCTTCAATGACTTTCCAAACTCTTCGATCTAACTGAACCTTTGCAGCCTCATCTTCCACTTACCACGTTAGTTCTTTCTGCTCCAGCCACATTCAACTCCTAGTTTTTTTTTTTAGCCTTAGAGTATATACTCCTGTCTAGAACACTTTTCTCTGTCCTTTCTCCTGGCTTAGACATCACTTTCTTCTTCTCCCTTCAGATCCCAATTTAGACATCACCTGCCCCAGGAAGTTTGACCTTACCAAGTCCAGAGTACGTATTCCTCCACACTGATCTTCACTCTCGATCACCATAATGCTTCTCGAGCTAGGTGTACTTTACCTTACTAGACTGCAAGTCCCATGAGAGCGGGGTTGTCGTCTACAGTTTTCACTGCTTAATTCCCAGACATATGCTTAGTGCCTTATATTCAGCAATACTGAATAAATAAATAAATGATTACGATTAAGCAAAAAGATTAGCTGACTCAATGCAAGATTTTATATATGATATTTTCTTCCTATAAAAAATATTTTAAAATACGTTTTTAAATTTTAAAGAGAATTACAGATATCAATAAATGCAATTCTTCATGACAACTGTGGGAAAAAAGGACTTAGGCACACATGCGCTTTCTACAAATTTAATGGTTAAGACCAAATATAATCAAAAGGAGCAAGCCAGACCACTACCTCAGTAGGAATGGTGCTCCTTACATTGTTGTAAAATTCTTAAATCTCCTAAACTGGAAAAATCAGAAAAGGTACATAGAACACAAATTATAAACATTATAGACAAATTATGCACTGGAGTGAAAATAGTTAGAAAGTGGGCTTTTACCACCCTTCCCCCACCCAAAGAATGTTAGACATACTCCATGGAAATGCTGCTCACTCCAAACAGCTCGCCAAGTGAAGGTTACTCTGAAATACTTCAGATTCCGTGTCAGGACTGCAGACTGGGGGCAGACATGTTCCAAGCAGAGACTAATGGACAGAGGGTACAAATGAAATGAGCCCTGGTGCACGATGACTATCTAAGGAAGTCTAGATTGAAAACTAAATATATTTGTTCTGAAGTCATTAACCTAGCTTTGGTTTCTGAAACATGTTAAAAATACTCAACATATTTTATAAGTCTAAAATCTAAACGATAAAATTTATTATTAAAGATAATTTCCTTTGCCTAGTTTAGGATATGTAAATATAACATTTCAGACTTAGTTTTTCTATTTTTAATTTTTTTTATACCAACAGTTTTATTCCTTATCATGTGCTTGTTGCCTATGCTAACAAAAAAACAACTTACACCAACTCAGAATTTTTATTATCATTTTGGGGATGTGACCATCCTTTTAATTCTGTTCATATTTTAACACAGCAACTTTAATCCAGTGATCAAAGCTTCATTAGCTTGTAAACAAACTGTTTCTCAGGTAAACTGAATGGCCCCACATCAGGAACTTAAGCGAATAAATAAGTACAAAAAAGGCAGAGATTATAAATTAGGGCAGACAAATCTGTATCTAGCCCCACGCCGGTAAAGAGCATTCTATCAATATAGTGAAATGCTAATCTCCTAATTAACAACCTAATTAGGTAATTATGGCTTTGCAGAGGGATGCCGAAATGAAATATGACAACATGGTCACCTCTTTATATGGCACCTGTGGGCCTTTTCAGCTGTCACTGCAAAGAGTGCAATATCAATTTGAACAGATGACAAAGTGCTGTCATTTTTCATTCTGATAATATACAGAACGCTTTGGACAGAAGCAGTTTACAAAAAGAAACATCTTGCCTGGTATTTCCCTAATTTAAATATGCTCAAATACTTCGTTAAAATTTTTGCGCACTTCTTTATATTGTATACAGGAGAGGTACCAAGCACATTAAAAAAAAAAAAATACCTAACTGGCCATCATGTTTAACTGCACATAATGAAACAATTGCAATTTCCATTATAAACTATATGACAATTAGAAAAGTAAAAGGCACCAATTCATCATGACTTTTAATAATCATTCTTTTTGACTAGTTACAGAAAAATTAAAATTCGAACTTTGATCTTTATTTTTTTCTTACCAAAAAAAAGTGAAATTCCCACTTCTCATTTTCCACACCAAAAAAGTACTTCTCAATATCTAAGCATTCAACTCACAAAAAAAGGTCTATCTACACCAATGCCCAGCCTCGCAGAGACAGAAGCCCACTTTCTCTGAAAAAGACCTGTCACACAATTTACTCACTGTCTCACTGGCCACCGAAGAGGTGATGGCACTGGGACACGGGTACCACCAACATGAATACACGATACTGTCCTAAACAGAATTTTAGGGGGAGGAGAGGAAGGCTAGCCTGGGAACCTCAACATCATTTATGTCGAGATACGTGAAACCAAATTCTAAGCATAAAACAAGAGAAGTGAAAACTAACTTGAAAATACAATCCATTTATAACTTCAGATCATGGGCATTAGTGAAAACCTTTCTGGTCCAAATGCTGTTCACAGGCCCTACTCATATTTTTTAATACCAAGTTTAAACTAAAATGAATTTTTTGTTAAAAAATAATTCATGTTTATCGGAGAGTATATTGGAAAACAGAGAAAAGCAAAGACCTATCATCTCACCACCTATTTTTTTTCTTGTTTGACATAACTGGGATTATACTTTACATAGTTTTATATCCTTTTTTCATTTCACGTTACATAAGTATATTAACATGTCACTAAAATTCTTCTAAAACACCCTAAATGACTGCACAATATTTCCATAATTTCTCTAAACTCTTTGCTAAATACTTTGTTTCTAATTTTTGCTATTATAAGTACTGCTGCAGTGAACAACTTAAGCATGAATATCTTTCTACATATGATTATTGCTTTAGCAACAATCCCTAGAAATAAAATTACAAGCTCAAAAGGCATGCAAGACTTATTTTTTTAAGGCTTGTGATAAATACTGTCAAAATTTTTTCCAGGAAAGTTTTAGCAATTTATATTCCTACTAGCAATTTGAGTGACCATCTCACCACCAACCTCTGCCAGGAATGAGTATTAGAGTTCTATTAAATCTCTAAAATTCATATCATAAGATTATGCCTGTAACCAAATACTTTCACAATGTAATCAATAAAAAGTTTCTGCAGGCATTATGTTTAAATAAGAAAGGTTGTGTTTGATGACCGTCCAAAAACAAGGACCAGTTCCAATATCCAAATCCAGAGTGGCATGGAACAGTGACAAAAGCGCTATTCAGAGGGAAAAAACCCAAGGGTTCAAATCCTACCTTTGCCATTACTGGTCGTTCTCCACTTTGAATCACTTCTCTAGGCTTCAGTTTTAGAATTTCTAAGATAAGGACAAGAAAACATAATACCCCGTGTTCTAACAACTTTGACAGGTAGTCATGAACACAAAAAAAGATAAAAATAAAATGGTAATATAAGCAATTGAAGGTGTTTACTGTTATTTAACAGATCAATTCATTTAATAGCCTAAAAATAGCATACTGAAACCCTTTTCTCCACAGTGCCGTTGGTAGGTGTGCTAAGGTAATGAGCAAAGAACAACTAGAAATTAATGAGACTGGTTTCATGATCCAGACATGCAAATGAGTCTCAATCCTTCACACTCACTCCACAGAATCATTACTATTACATTATACTAATATCCGAATGTCTTGTGCACCTGAATGCTGGTACCTACATCTCTCCAAAAGCATCTCTAGAAGCATCACAGTACTATTTACATGTTACTTTATTTAATCCTCACAAATAGTGTGTGAGACTGGCAGTATTGTCCTCATTCTGCAGACAGTCCAGGTGACACAGTTAATAACTGACAGAGCCAGTATTCAGATGCAGGTGGGTGTGACTTTAAAGCCTCACCTCATATTACTTCAAGATTCAAGTCTGCACCTCAGTTCTGTTAGTCTGGTTTATGCCAGCAACTAAAGTTCAAATTAAATATTTACTTTGTTGTAAAAAAATCATTCCTTCTAACAATTTTCTACCAATTTCTCTGCTGAAACTACTTATTTATAACAAATGAGTCCATGGGGAACTAAAAAATGTTATTGTTTTGAATGTGTAAAATTCAGTCCATTTTGTATCAATAATAAAAGCATATTCATAAAAGTATACTCAAGTACAGGATATGAATCTAACTAACACTATATATATTTTGGGGTATATGTGACATAATATTCAATTTATTTCACAAGTGATTACTATAATTTAATTCTGATAGTTATCCTAATACCTTCTTGATAGTTCCAGAATATAAGTTTTGTTTTTTAAGTGGTTTCTCTCATTTTTCTCACTTTCAATTACTTAAAACTGTTTCCTTCTTTGGGCTCAAATTTTGTGTTTCCTATATTAAATCTATTGCCCCAATATATCCAGACTGCTGCCAACCAGAGTTAATAAATTTTGAATGACTGTTCAGGATTTATTTTCTTCATTTTTATATTCTATGTTATTTCCTTACACAACAGAGCATGAATGAAAACGAGTATCTAGAAGACCAATATTTCTTCAATTTTCACCTTGTAGAAGCTGGGTATTAAAATAAAAATAAATTAAACTCTTGGGCTGGGAACTCCCTGACCATATTTCTCTCACTGTGCTGGGTGTTTCTATGCTCCCTTTCAATCTTGTGTATATATAGTCAACAAAGCACTGTACGCATTTGGGGAGCACCTGACCTGTCAAGATCCTTTCCCAGAAGAGGTAATGAACAAAGAACAGAGGGAAGAGCCGAGCAGTGGCTCCATACCTGTCATCAAGGGAGGAGGAGCAGCATTTTAGATTTGAACCATTCTCTACTGGCGTCTGCCAGTAATCAGCTGTGTGCGGCTTTAAGCATGTCAATTAGAATCAGAAAGCTTGGCATCCTGAAAAGACCTCATTGAATTGAACTCCTCATTATCATCCAGATGGGAAAAAAAAGATGCAAAGATTTGTAAGTGACTTGACCAAAATCAAAAGGCTTTTAGCAGCATAGCTATATTCAGAATTCAGGTCCCTCTCAATCTAGTGCACTTTGTACTAAACTCTTTCACTGGGTGCCAATTTCTTCATCCCAGGAGGTTATGATTACCCCTCTTGTTCGCTTCATGGCATTGCAGAAAGGACCAAAAGGGGCAAGAAACTTAATAGTATTTAAAATGTTAAGAACACAAAGATATTATAAGGTCAACTCCTTATCAAACCCTTCCCTCCTGAAATTTAACCTGATTCTATAATAAAAGCATTTGCCTGCCACTTCCCCAAAGACATCAGTATGAGTCAATCACAACACCCCCCACCCCCCACTGTGGCAACCTACCAGCAGACTTCTGATCAATAATCACAACCTGTGCTATACCTCCTGCTTTGAACAGTGGGTACCAAAATTTCGGCGATAAAGTAGATCAGAATTCACAATCAGGCAGCCTAGGACCGTACACTGCCCACAACTGTGTTTTAGCTACATGATAATTTTTTACATGAGAAATTTAAAACTAAATACATTAAAACCCAGATTTCCAGCATCTCTTAAAAACAACCAACCAATCCAGGGACAGTAGGCCTACTTTCTCACATAGCAACAAGCAGCTGGAGGTGAGGAGCAAAAGATAACCTTCGGACTGGTCATATGCCCTCCAGTTCACCAAGGTCTGTCCTACATTTTATACTCCATCACAGGCATTTGAGTTGAAGACCTCTGAGGTAGATGCTCAAAAGAGAAATAAGTTAATAAACACCTGGTCATTCTTTGTGGGCCAATTTTTTTTGGCGTTATCACTCACTAGCTGGGTGACTCTTGGGTAACGACTAAGCTTTAGGCTACTCATGCGTTAAAAGAAATAAAGTATTTAAAACACTTAACACTGACCAAAACATAAGTGCTCAATTATTTTAAATTTAATACAAGTTGAAATGTGCCAACTTTTGAGTCAAATCTTCTCAAAAACTTCAAACATAGAAAACATAAGGTCAGGGCACCTCCCATGGGGGAAAAAAACAAAATGTGACAGAATTCTTCGTCATATAATAATTTGGTATCTATTGCTGTGTCCTTAACAATAAGGCCTACATATGAGAATAACAGATTTCCAAAAAATTCTCTGAACCTTTAGTATTTATGAATCCACTGAAATACAACAGTTTCTAAAGTCTTCAGTTATGAGTCAACAAGCAAAGCAAACTCCCCACTAATATATATATATAATATATATATTATATATATATAATATATATATATTTAACATGACAGACAAGGCAGTGAGTTTCTTGAGTACAAGGACCATGTTCATTCCTCATTATCCCTACTGCCTAGCACGGTGACAGGCATATTGAACCTACAGCTCAAGGCTAGCTCCTCCCTGAAGCCATTCTAGAGGGTCCCAGTCCACATCACAAAGAAGAAGCAACATGGCTAGTTACAGAAGAGAGTACAGACACCAAAATCTAGCAGATAATCCCCTCCGTTTATAGCTCCAACAGCTGCATAAACTCAAGGAATTTATTTAACCCCTCTGTGGCCTAGTTTCCTCACCTGTAAAATCGGGACACTAATATACACCTTTCTATACAGAAATAAATGAGGTACTACGTGATAACGCTATGTTGGCGCATAGTAAGTGTTCATTTGCAACCACCATCAGTGTTCTCTTCTGGGTGCTCCTTGGTACCCTGTGGGAATTGCTATCTTAGTACATACAATACTTTACCACAGTTTACCTGCACACAAATGGCTCCTCACTGGAATGTCGAGAATATAGGGTTGGGACCTGGTTTTCTTCTTCTTTGCAGCCCCAGGGTCTAACATCTCCCCTGTTACTGCTGAATGAATCACAGACCCTCAAAGTATTTATTAACTGGAAAAGTTGTAAGAAAAAACTGTAATTTACCTCTCTTCCCTGACACCCCAGCCCTCACTGATACTGACTCCTACTGACCCTCCAACTTTACCTCCCAGTATCCCCACTAAAAGCAATGGCTTGCTTTATTCAGACTGATCTACTCACCACTCTAAGACCATGTCATAGTCATCGCACCTCTGCATCTTATACTATCACTTCGGGGACCTTAGCATGCATCAGGCCCTTTATCCGCATTAGCTTAATATTCACAACACTCCATGAGATCCACATTACCTGCCCCATCCCAAACCATACTTGAGGAAAATAGTGCTTAGAATTAAGAAACATGCCGAAGGTCACATATCTAGTAAGAGAAGAAATCAGGAATTGAACATAGAGTTCACGGTTATTCTCTACAGAATGTCTTCCCCACTCACATTTGAAGCTGAAGTGACCCACCTATCACCTTCTTCCTTTGAAAGATTACAGTCTTCGTGACATTTAAAGGGCCATTTGTACCATTAATTTTGACATTTCACATTTTTTTCTCTTGTATACTTGTTTTAATATGTACTTGATAGAGCTATGGTGTGAGAAAGAAGGCAAAACACACAATGGAAAAAGCACAGATGCAGGAATCAGGCAGATCTGGGTTTGAATCCTGGCCCTGTCTCGTACCAGCTGTGTAATTTATCAAGTCTTCCTATCTATAAATTGAGGTTAAAATGATTAAACAAGAGAAACCTAGATGTAATACGCAGTACATTAAGTAAAGTTTAGTTAACCCCGCATTATGAAGCATTACCTGGCCACAGCACACGTCTCAAAAGTTAATGGCCCACTCCTCTCCGGTGCTACTATATCACAAAAAGAACTCTCAGGCTGTGTACTTATCATTGTGTTGTAATTACTTCCTTATCTCTCTTACTAAATTGAGCTCCCTGCAGCAAGGACTGAGTCTTATTTATCACTAAGCTGTCTGGCATGGTATCTGGCATAAACCCATACCTAGTAAATGTTTGCTAAGTAACTGTAGATATAATAAAGAGTGCTTGTAGGATTCTGGAAAAGAAATAATTTCTAGCTGGAGTTTTCCTGAATTGGTTTAGGGAAGCTAATTTCAGCTGGGCCCTGGGTAACAGCTCATAGGTGGAAATAGAAAAGGAGAAACCTTCCAGCAGGGACAATGTCCTACAGAAAACAAGGGACAAAGAGTAAGGGTACAGTAATTTAGGAAGGAAGGCTTTTCAAGGACAGCTGGAAAGTTAGGTAACAGATCAGGAGGTAGAGAGAAATGCACGTTCAGTATGGCACCAGAGCAGTAGGTATGAGCGCAAAGCTGAATGGGAAAGGGGCCACCAGCACACCTCACAGGCCCCAGCAAGGCTGCAAGTGTGTAAACTGAAAAAGATGAAAACAATTACCAATGCTTCATCAAGAACTCTTTCAACATTTTACCGAGCACCCTCTATGAGCTCATAGTAGATGAGGAATAAAACATGGTGCCCCCTTTTTCCTTCTCTAATGGGTTTTTAAATTAGGAAGCCACCCCCTTTGCTTGTCAAAAACAGAACGAGAATGTTGGCTTTGGGACGTGGTTCCATAGTGTAGCGGTTAGCGCGTCTGCTTTAAACACAGAAGGTCCTGGGTTTGTGCCCCAGGGGGCCACCGTACATGGTCCATGGCCTACCTAAGCAAGGTCGGGCCTGATTAGTATTTGGACGGGAGAACACCTAGGAAGACCAGGTGCTGTAGGCATAAATAATAATAAAAAGAATGTTGGCTTGTTTTAACTGTATGTAAATACCTGTCTCCATTTGACTGTTCACACCTGAGGAAGTCTTGGACTTCGCTGGTTTTGGTTTACATACTGCTTTGCAAAGCGCCAAGTACTGTGATAAGCTTCCAAACTACTTGCGTTCATTCGAAATGAAATTTTAACCAATTTCTGTCAACTTTTCGGCCTCTGGTTAA
This sequence comes from Rousettus aegyptiacus, assembly GCF_014176215.1. Classification (NCBI taxonomy): domain Eukaryota; kingdom Metazoa; phylum Chordata; class Mammalia; order Chiroptera; family Pteropodidae; genus Rousettus; species Rousettus aegyptiacus. Next base: position 7,885,438 of record NW_023416306.1, on the reverse strand, counting down.
AATAATAATCCTGTGTTAAACTACAATCATTTTTTTCAGCCTTAAACAGATCTAAAAGACTACTTGCCACTCCCATATATAGAAAAGCTGAATCAAAGTTATAGCAGCACTATAGCCGGATAAAAATCGTTCTGCGAGGCTATTTACCCCTTTAGGGCAATGAGGAGAAAGGCCGCTAGGAAACAGGTACCATGCGAGCATGCTTTAAAAAGGTGATTTTCACGTTATGCAGATTAGGACACCTACTACGTTGCCGAGTGCAGGGCCAGAAACTGCCAGAAGCAATAGTACCCTCCTCTTTCCCACCCACCCCTAACCCCACCCCCACACTCCCAGGTCCACTAGCTTCTCCTCCCCCAAATCACACACCCAGCTGTCAGGCTCACAAACAGCAGCCTCCAGTTCTGGAAAGAGCCAGGAAACGGATGCTCACGGGGTACCTGAGCAAGGGCCAGACAGGGTGCTCGCTGGGCAGCGCCAAGAGCGGAGGTATGAGAGGGGTCGCCAGGCTCCTCGGGTGGAGAGCAAGTGAGTGAGCTAGCGGCTGGGGCAACCTTTACCTGAAGGTGCTGTCACCCTACGGGCCGGATCGGGCCCGGGACACGTTCTTTGCAGGAGAGCCTGACTCCCCCGCACCTCCTGGCCCCTACCCCGACCTCCGCGCTCCCGGAATCCTCGGGGTCTGGCGCTCCTCCCGGCCGGCTCAGCTGCCGCTTTCCGGGCTCGCCCCCATGCCCCCGTTGCTCGCCGCCACCCGCCAGCCGAGTAGCAGCCTTGCTGCCCCGAGTCGCGCTACGACCCGGAACCGCACCCCACGCACCGGAAGTCCCGGACCGGGAAGGAGCCGCTGGCTGGGGACGTTGTGCGCAAGCCCCAGAGCCGAGAGCAAGGAGCGAAGCCTTCCCGGAGGGCGGGGCCAAAGGGAGACGGTGCGCATGCGTGCTATGCCCCGGGCCCCGGGGAATGCCTTGGGTCCGAGGTTAGGTGGGAGTCGGGCGAGATACGTCTATCCCCGGAGTTACCTTAGGCGGAAATCAACGTTAAAGCTCTCCTTCGAATCTCCTCTTTCCTCTCTGGTTCCACGGGGGGGGGGGGGGGGGGACAAAAAATTCATCCAGAAATGATTGATGAGGCCGCTTTGCCTTTGGGTCAGAAAGACCTGGGTTCAAATGCCAACTCTAACTTTTTATGTATCCTTAGGACATCTCCCTTCTCCGACCCTTGGTTTTCCCATCCATACAATAGCTCCAATTTCAGAGTATTGCTGTGAGAATTGAATGGGATGGTGCTTTAAAAACATTCAACACAGTGCCTGACACAATAAACGCCTAGTAAATACTAGCTATTACTATTATTATCTGTAATATGGAAGTGATAATTATCTTCCTCAAGAACTGCAGAGACGTTTCCATGAGATGAGGACTGCCATAGAACAGGAGCTCATTTTTTGCGGGGGTCTCTCTCAGCGGGAATCAGTGGGGGATGCCCGTGAAGCGGAAGGGACTCAAGCGATGCAATGATATATCTCTCCTACCTGAGAGTTAGTTCTGCAAATGTCTCTCAAAAACGCACCTTGGCAAAAGAAAAAAAAAAAAAGTCAAGGCTGAATTTCACCCCTGGGGGCTCCTTATCCAGTACTAAAGTCACCAACAAATACACCACCCCCATGTTCAAATATATAATTGATCTCTTAGCTCATAAGTGGGGGGATACACCTTAAACACCCAAACGCACTCTTGCACATACACCACCATAGTACCATCAGAGGCCTGTCAGAGGCGCTGTGCCAAAGCAAACGACGTAAACGATGTCAGATATTCTGCTTTCCGAAATCACTGGGTTATCTGACTCGTCCTAAATATTAATCTTCATTTTCACTTCTCTCTTGAGCTCCAATCTGAACCACAGCTGCCTGAGTGTTCCTTGGACACGTGAAACTCAACCCACTTACAATTGAAATCAACTGAACATGTTAATTAAGCACTGGTTTTAAGGATCGAATGTCCACTCGAAAGTCCGAAACAACCTTATTTGTTTGCTATAAGGATTAAATGAGCTAATACGCATAATCCACATAGGAAATTGGCATATTGCTATTTATTTACTAACATTTACATAAAATGCTTACCATTATTATTACACCTCAGTCAATAAACAGAATACTTATTGAGCGCCTACATGTTATGCTTACCTTAGGCATTCAAGATTCAGTAGTGAAAAAGCCAGACAGGGACTCTACCCTAATGAAGCTTATAATCGTTTGACTATGAATTTGAAATAGTCCTTATGGCAAGTTGGAGTACAGAGAAATATGGCAAAATTTCCAAGACTGAATTCAGGGCCCCATTAAGAATGAAGACTGAATTTATGGTGATACTACTATAGTGGTTTGTGTGACTTTTCTATAGTTAGGTTGAACAGTCAAGGTACAGGCATGTAAAGAGTGAGCAGCTGCATTCATCCAAGGAAGGAGTTTTGTCAGACAGGTGTGATTGGGTCAAGGAGTTTAAGATCTCAGTTTTTAAGAGTGCTTAAAACAAAGGGCCACAGAATGGATACTGGATAGGTAAGAGAATTCCAGAAAGGTTTCTGCCAGCAGCCTGAAGGTCCTGGAACAGGTATGATGGAAGTCACTGATGGAGCAAGGCAGAAAGACAGAGGTTATCCTCAGAGATAGATGTCTTAATGAATAACCTTCAGACAAAGAACCATGTGAAAGTAGGGTCCCAGCTGAAGCGGATGAAGGAAAAAGTTATTGGCAAAGAGATGGTCAAGGAACTGAGATGCCACGTGGACCTCAAAAGCTCCCAGGATGATGGATGGAGATGGGGTGAATAAGAAACCGAGGTGCTTCCTAAGCCATTCTGCAACTGAGAGTGGTAGGTAGATGAGGAGAGAGGACAGGCCAACTGCATGGATTAGCCTCCAGGGAGTAGGATTTGTCTCAGATGACATTAAAAAGCAAAGCATACATTGAACTGTCTCTCAACCCAGGAGTGCATGGGAGTAGGACTGTGACAGCTGACACACAGAGAACAATTATGTTTTTATGGCACTTTGACAGTATTGGGCCAGGGGCTGACTGGGGGACTCCAGCAGACATGGGGGCAGAGGGATTAATACCTCAGAATACCTATGACAATCAGGTTTCACAGACTTCAGCCCCAATTTGGAAAGGTAGCTATGGAAAGGGATGGAGGTGTCTTTTCCTCTGGTCTCCAGTACTAGAACAGGGGCAATGAGCTGAGGTTCGAGGACACCTCCCAGCTGTGTGGCCTTTGACAAGTGATTTGCCTTCTCTACACCTTTGTTTCCTCATCTAGGTTGTTGTGAGGATTCAGTGAGATAATGCATGGAGACCACTTAGAACATGGCCTGGCACAAGACGGGCAGCAAGAGTCGGGGTCCTTTATGCATTCGCTTTCCTCAATTCCTGCTCTACCTAAATTGCCCCTTACCTCTTCACTCCATAAATTCCTATTCCTTTCTTCAACTTCTTCTTTAGTGGCTTAAAATAACCACTATTTATTACTTCTCAAGATTCTGTGGATCTTCTGGGTGGTTCTTCTGCCAGTCTTGCCTTTCAGTCAGATGGCAGCTAGTACGGTTGGGTGGTCTAAGATGCCTGAAGATGTTGGCAAGGGCACCTTGGTTTTTCTTCTTGTTACCTCTCCAGTGGCTATTTTAGGTGTCTACAGAACATAGTGGCAATATTCTAAAAGAATAAGCCCCAATGTGCTTTTAAAAATATTTTTATTTTATGTCTATATGTATATACATATATACAGCATTTTAACTGTTTCTAAATATATTCTTGTCATTCTTGAAGACCCAATCTATTATCGCTTTCTCCAGGAAGCCTTCCGAGATCACCTCTTCCTAACAGGCCACTTGAAGAGCTTCGTTCTCTGTGTTCAGCATTTCTCACAATTTCTGCTGTTCTTGCAATACACATCGGTTTCCCTGACAATATATAAGGAAAAGGATGACTTTTATTTCTTTTTATATGCCAAAAGCTTAAAACACCATAAACGCTTGGTAAAATGCATGTTAAATGAAAAGGTGCTCAAAACGTGCACTTGAAATGAAGCAATTGAAAATCTTATTTTGTATGAGCTGAATTCGCATGTGGAAAATATCACTTTGTGAAATCTATGATAACAAGCTGAGAGTAAACATAATAAGATGAAAGTAACCCTCTTTCAAGCCCTGCCAGAGCTGTGGGAAAGTGGAGGCACCTCTGAGTTTCTCCGCAAATGTGTGTTCTTAATATTTTATATGTGTGAATACGTTTCCCTGCTATTTTCCCAATTTTGGTTTCCTCTCCATTTGAAATATATTTTTTCCCTCCCACAGGGAAAACGTAGGCATTTATACTCCTATGGTACAAAGTATTTTCAGAGCAATAGTATATCAGGTGTCAAAAATCCATTTAAACTATTTTAAAGAAGCCCCTAAGAAGTGTATAATTTCAAAGCATTATAATATCTTTTCATAAAAGATATTATAAAATAACATTTCAATGTGAAGAATTTTTTAAAGCAAATGTGTTGCTTATAATGAGGTGAGTTTGGTGGGTGGAAGGCAAGCACAAAATTAACCAACCAGAAAATCTTAAACATAACACTTTGCAGATATTATTTAAATACTCATCAGTTCTGGGGTCTTGGCAGAGATTCACTGAGCTTTGTTCTGTTGTTTTTGTGCTGAATAGTCTGGTAAGTGTCCCCTTTTTAGACACTTAGGGTGAAAAGGAACTTCTGCCTGGTATTATTTGGTATCTCTTCCCCAAATCCAGGCCCTATAACCACCTTCTAATAGTATCTTATTTTGTTTTAAAGGTAGCTAGTACTGTGTGTGCCGACTCCTAAATTAATTGATGTTAACTGGACTTAGGATGTAAAAAACCAGACTCGTATGTTTTGTCGAATGCAACTTCTAAGAATGCATAATTAACAGTGTCTCCATTAATATACAGTATGTTCAACAGTGAGACACCACTATCATAAATAAAGGTAGACGTGGATAAATTTATAATTAAAAATGCATTAGAAATTACAAGCATAATTTATTTACTAATGTGCACTGGAATAAATTTTATGTGTAATATTTTAAAACAGGGCATTAATAAATAATAGTGAACATAAAATATTTTTGCAGCTAAAAATATTTCAATAAATATTAGTAAGTTACATGTGCTGCAGAGTTATAATTGCTATGAAGTAAAGTTTATAGAATACAATCACAATGTAGAGGACCGTTTCTTGGCTGTATTCAAAATAAGACAAACAAATAATTGTCTTTCTTCTAAGCTGACAAGTAAGGTATTTGAAGTAGTACATGCAAATGTTTTAGGAATAAAGGCTTAGGACATCCAAATAGTGAATAACTGACCATTGACGGAGACAACCAAGATCGTTCTGATCAGGTGCAATTACAGGTTAGTGTATTCAATTCTTATCCACCTGTTTGCTTGGACCACAATAATTTGGAGCAATTCACCCAGCTGAGCATCCTTATAAGTATTTTTTGAAATTTTCGCTTAAAAATTGACCTTAGCTTGCACTGCTGTATCAAAGGCAAACAATTCCTAGGTGCAGGCACTGTTCTCAGTGCTCATGTATTATACTGACTCCATGCTTTATTACCACTTCGCTTTACTAATTCTATTATTTTAATCTTATATTTATTTTGAGTGTTCACATCATGTATTTTCAATGAGACTGTTAAGTGCCACAATACACAGCAATATTTGTTTGTTTGATGCCTCTGAAAAGGGAACTATGTTTATATATAGAGTGTTTTGTTTCTCCAGGTAGGACCATAGTTGATTAATAGCAATGAATGGCATCCATCATTAATTAAGCATTATTCTGTACCTGGCACAGATATGCCTAATGGCTTTATACACCCAATCTAATTTAATTCTCACAACAATCCGGTAAATAGATATTGATCGTTATTATCCACATTTGACAAATAAGGAAACAGCCTCAAAAAAGGTGAGGTCCCTTGCTCAAGATCAGGCAACTAGTAACTGGCCGACTTGGAAGCCCCAAGCTCTACACTCCCCCCAGTAATAATTGGCAGCCCCTGTTCCTGCAATAACTATGTCCTTTCTCTAAATCACGTTGCCATCCAGCGTCTCACAATCCTTGCAGCTGAGTGCCCCTCCCCCCATCGATATCTAATCTAAGTCCCTCCTGCTCCCATTTAAGATAATTCCCTCACGTCCTGTCCTTAGTAGACAAGAACTGCTGTTGAAAACACACGAGCAATATCCCTTTAGATATTTGAAGATGGCTATTAAATTCTCCTTAACCTTCTTTTCTCCATGATACAGTATTAGTAACCCCAATTCCTTTAGCCTTTCCTCACAGGGACTCTTTCTAAAGCACTCCACTCCTTGAGCCACACTCCTAGGGAACGGTTTCAGGTTTTCCATATCTTAATTCATTATCATCACTTCAGAGAGCATTTATTAAGACCTCACATGTGCATGTGACCTGTGCTGGAATTTACACAAGCCAGGAAAGCAAAAGTTGGCCTCGCTCTAAGGAGATGTCACTCGAAGAGTTTCCAAAAGGTATTTTTCATTTTTGTTTTTTCGAATATTTTCTGCGATTCCATCGCCTTCCCACTTCACCCACCTCATTGAGAGATGATTTACTAAACTAGAAGTAACCCGAGGCAGAGGCATATTTCAGTCATCAGAGCATCCCTGATGACTGGCATAATAGGAACAAATAGTATTTGTTCATTAAATATTTGTATGACAGTGAATAAGGATTGTCATTTGATAATCTGTCTTAGACTAACACACGCTTCCACACAAGTTGTGTGACTCTAGTTAGATTAATTTCTTCATTGATGGTCCAAAATAATTGTAACATGTGCTCAATAAATATTTCCTGAATGAAAACTAAATGAGGTAAGTAGTTGTTGAAAGAATGTGTAAATGCTGTCACCCAAATGACAGCAAAAATAGAGCTTAGAACAATGATGAACAAATACTAGCTCAGAAGTAAAAGCAAAAAACAAAAACAAAACAACAAAAACACAGATAACCTGAAAGCTGAAACCAGTCCACATAGTGTTGGCTTCCTGAGAACTTTCTCAGCTTCTCTGGAAAAAATTGGAAAGATGTGGCAACATTGGATCCACAGCCTACTTATTAACAACCAGGTGAGTAGTAGCTGCCCACCTACTGGATGGTGAATGTGATGAAGGCCAGGTGGCAGGCACCATTCATCAGGGCACTTGCCCTGTAGCTTGCTGCACTCATTTGCAAGACCTCCCTGGCCCTATGGTTCTTGAGTTTGAGCCCCTGGTCTGGTTTTAGGAAACAGGCTATGAATGAACTTCCACTTTTCCATTGTGTGATACTGGTAATGAGGGGGAAGATTGAAGGTGGAAGTCTCAGAACCTGCTTCACCTGGGAGAAACTGTTCTATCCGAGCACTGAAGAGAGTGTTCAATTTCCATCAAAAGCTGAGGATTGTACGGGAGAAAGAGGTTCTAGGAACTAAGGGGGCGGGGAGGAGGGAACTGTAAGTTATTTATCTTTATATTTCCCAGTTTTTTTGCCAAAATCTCAGCACAAAATGTTGCTTTTGAAGAGAATAAATTAAGTCTAGCTTCAGTTCAGCTGTGACTCTGGTAGAGTCACAGTACTGCTCTCTGCCTCAGTTTCCCCATTCATAAGGTAAAAATTATAAATTTTCCTGGCAGGGTCATGAGATGCCATTTCATGAATTCTAAAATGTTTTAAATATGAACGCTGCAAAAGATGAAAAATCTGCTCAAATATTTATACTGAATATTTTTTCTCAATAAAGTAGATAAGTTTTTTGAAATATATATTTGTCTTTCAGACCCAATAATAGTGATTTTGAATGCAGTAATTTTCATTTTGGATAAAAAAGAAAATTCATAGACTTTTTTTTTTTTTTTTTTGAAAAATAAACTTGCTTGCCATAGTGCCAAGATCTTGGTTTCTTGTACCATTTCTCCAATTAAAGGAACCAGGGCTCCTTGGAGAAATATCTGATTCTAGAGCTGGGGCAGGAAATGTACAAGATAAACCGGAAGCATCTTGTACTGCTAGAAAGTAAGAAAGGAGTTGAAAAAAAAACAAACAAATCTATATTGATGGGGGGTACATTAAAGGGACACTGTAGCCAATGAAATGGCAGTGGCCAAAGCTGAAAAATTTGAGCAACAAAATAGAGTAGTATTGGATTATAACTCAACGTATAAAATAAATATCTGCTACCTCAGCCACGTGATGAAGAATAATATCGACTGTAATAAATCATGTTGCTAGTATGATATGATGTGATGAAAATGGCACTGTACCCCTGTGGTCTTCCTCCCCAAACCCCTAACCCAACCTAACTGTGAGGAGAACATCAGATAGATCTCAATTGAGGGGCGTCCTCCAGAAGACTTGATCGGCACTCCTCAAAACGTTAAGGTCATCAAGAACCCGGAATTCTGAGAAACTGTCTCAGTGAAGAGGAAGCTAAGGGGACAGGACTATCAAATGTACGCGGTGTCCCGGGTAGGATCCTGGAACAGAAAAAGGTGTTAAGTCAAGGAAATCTGAATAAACTATAGACTTTAGCTAATAAACGAAACCATTTACTAATGAACTCACCTCAAATTTAGTCATTTCATTAATTATAACAAATGTACTGTAGTAATGTAAGATGTTAATAATAGGGGTTGCTGGGTGCAGGGCATATGGGGACGCCCTGTACTATCTTCTCAATTTTTCCGTAAATATAAAACTGTTCTAAAAAACAAATTATATTTAACATTATTTTAAAAATTGCTTATCATTAACTTAAAAGCTTCTGCTGCCATTAAAAACTGAGTTGGATCTCTAAGATGTTACACAGAGGGATAGAAAACATATTACAGGATGATAAAAGGAATTTGAAAAGTAACATATAGAGTATGACAGCATTTAATAAAAATACACACATGTATGCATAAATCTGTACATACACACTCTACCAATGCTTTGGCAGAGGCCCGTAGACATTGACAAAGAACTATAGTACTGTCCCTAGGGAGGGACCAGGGGTACAGATGTATGGTTAAGGACTTGGACTTTATCTCTGTAGTTAAGAATTACTTCAGAGAGGACATAGGTCAATATATACTTGCATAAACATAAAACAGGTAAGAACATAAATAAACTTTCAAAATGAAAACCTGTCTTCTTTAGTCACACAAACAGTTCCCAACTCCCCAATATGGATCCCAGACTTTGTGCCTTAGGCTCCCCTCTCAGGGTCAGCAATATGACCCAGTCTCTTTCCTAGCTCAGATCTCAGATGGTCATGGCTTCTGTCCATTCTTTTTAACCTTTGCTCTAAAGATTCCAGAATGTTTTCCATGATTGATGTGAAAAACCTACTATGAAAGCTTCACCTAGAACCCAGTGAAAGTTTTACAAATGATTAGCAACCTAGAGTTTTTCATATTTGCCTTCCCCTGCTTCCTGACTTAAGGGATTGACAAGAGTTTCCGATTCAAGAATGGTAATACTAATGTTGGCCATTACTTATTTAGCCAACCAAATTTATCGAGTGCCTGGCCAGGCATGGTGTCTAGGTGCTAGGGATGGAATCGGTGAACAAAACAAACAAAACTCCTGGAACTTACATTGTAATGCAGGGAGAATGCCAGTATTGAAAAAAAAAATGTAAGTAATACCTAAAATAAGTCAGTAGTATGAACTATGGAAAAAAATAAAACAGGAAGTGCTGGGATGAGTTACATTTTGACGTAGGTAAGTTGGTCAGAGGTGGCTTACTGGTGACATTTGAGCGGAAATGTAGCTGCCTGGAGAATGATAAATCCTTAGTGAAGTACTTTTTAGGTATGATGTCTTTGAATTCTTATTATTGCTCTAGAAGGTAAGTATTCTAATGATTCCCATCTTGCAGATGAGGAAGCTGAGGTTTGGAGTAGGGTAGCAATCTGCCTCAATTCATGGCTGGTAAGGGCGGAGCTGGATTTGAACCCTCTTAGCGTGGGCTCTTAACCACCGCTCTGCTGTTGAAGTTAACTTTTTTTGCATGCGCTGATGTGGCAGCGGTTTAATCCTGTCTCCCCACTCTCAAACTCTCTAAATAAACATTACCTTCCCTCCAGCTGGTGCTGCGCAAGCGGAGATTGGCAAGCATGTTCAGTGTCACTGTCCCCAAGGCAGACCCGTCTTTCCTGTTTGCTCTTTCTCCTCTGCTTTTTTCCTCCTGACTTCTGGCAAGCCCCTTCAAATGACAACCCCTTTTAGGCTCACTCTTCTAGTCTCCCTCTGCCCTCCAACTTCACACATAAAAACCCAGCCCTAGCCAGAGCCCCACCACAGCCCCACAGGCTTCGCCCCAGCCTGGCCTGCCCCTCCTTCCTGGTGGGGATGAGAGTGAGGAAATCAGACAACTCAGCTGTGACAACCTCAGGACAATTCAGTTTAATGTTTTGACCCACATTGGGAAAAGCAAGTTGGTTCTCTGAAGTGGCGAGGTCACTAAAAACAGAAAAAGCACGAACACATTTAATGTTAATTCTTCCATGTTTTCAATTCTGGGTGAAACATTGGTCAGGCAGGCCATCGCAAATTACCTTTCAGAAGCCAGAAGGCAGCATGGAAGAAGCATGCTGCTTAGAGGACAAAGGAAACAATGCCTGCAGAGGACACTCTGGAAGGGAGAAAGGGCATAAAGAATTGGAACTTCATTATCACCAAGAAAATAGTGCGGTTTAGATTTGCTGCATACAAGATGCTATAAAAACAGAATAGGAGTTTAACATTTGGCTTAGAATTTCACCCTTGCTTTTATGGAATACTTAAATCATTTTTTTGCATGCATCATCTCCTGTCATGCTAACGCTAATCCTAAACAGTAGCTACTATAATTGTACCCACTTTTCAGAGATGAGGAACTGAGGCTTAGAGAAGTGAAGTAAATTGGTCGAGGTCACCTGCAGAGCAGGGATTTAAACTCAGGTGTGCCCAAAGCTCCACCTCTTAACCACAATACACACCTGACTGTCCTATTTGAAGACCTTGTGAAGGCCAGCTGAGAAAGAAGGTTAAACAACAAGAAGTTATGCTAAGCACTGCATATTAAACATCCCCTAAAAAGACAGACTTTTTGAGTGGAAATAGTCATCTCCCCCTCCCCCTTTTTAGGTCCTTAACAGAATCCCCAGAGTAAAGTGGTTTCTAACTAGAAGGTGTTGGTGGTAAACCACAAAACACTTAAGTCACTAACAAGTTTTCCAAGGCTATATTTTATTTTGTTTCAATTTTTTCTCATTTGATACACATTACTTTATTATCTTATTCCTAAATTAAAATTTTATTTTTCTCAAAGTAATTGTGCCTGGAGAGTAGAGGTAAACTAATACTAAAAGGCCTAAAACAAAAAGCTCTTATGTTGTATTTCTGTTACTTCTCCCTAATTCTGGTCCTCAGGGGGATATAATTTGGCTACGAAGCCACAAAATTTTTTAAAGGTCCCGTTTAGTCTCTATTTGTTTTGGGTTGTGGGTTTTTTAAAAATGAAAGTTGTGATAATTCATTCTACAATATTTCTTTTAAGATGCATAATTACTGCCAGAGGAACATGAAAATGCACCATCTGATGCCAGCATCTCCTTTTTTTTTTTTTTTTTTTGTAATGAAAATGTTATTTTTTAAATCAAAGTTATACATAAGATTTTGTTAATAAGCCAAATAGTTTTAGCTACAAGTCTGGTGTCTGCTACAGCACAGCAGATCTGTCCTCAATAAATGAGGGAAAATCGCAACCATTTTGCACTGCTGTGAAGATCCCCGTGGTGCGTGATCGCTAGGCAGCATCTGCTTCTTACCCTCTCGGATACAAAGCGGGCAGAGTCAACTTTATAAATCCTATTACAAAAATGAGCATCTTTCCCCAAAGTGTGCATAAGAATGCACGCTTTCTTAGAACGTCTGAATTGAGTGATAAGATACCAAATGAAACACATTTCTTATTTCTTGCCGTTTGAATAGGGTAGGAGAATGCATTTGCTTTTTTAGCTGGATCCTAAAACGGGGCCAAATCCCTAACTATGGAAATGCGCACATGTCCCACAATGCGAGTTGACATGAAAGACTTTGCTTCCTCTTGAACAAGAAGCCCCCAAAGCCTTTCATTGCGTGATTGAAGGTGCCAGGGCTCTTGCGTCTCTGGATAATATGTGACGCTTCGCATCGTGAGGGCTGTACAGGGTGCGCGCGAGCTCTGCTCAGTGCAAAATCTCCGCGGCTGCCCGGAGGATCTTCCTAATCTGGACGCATTTGATCCGACAATGGCACCATTTTCAGTGACCGGGCTATTGTTCTAACTAAAAGTGCTAAAGGTCTTTAAGGTGATTTTTGTTTCTCTGATTTTATGACCTGAATATTCATTTTTAGTCGTCGTTATCTAAGTATACAAGATATGGTATAGGATCTGATTCATTTTGAAATTAATTGCATTGTAAATCAAACATATTTCCGTAGAATGCACTTACTCATCATTAGCATACGAGAGTTTCCAGTAAAATAGCTTTAGTATTATTTTTATTATTAACATATTTACACTGTCACTCCAGCCCTGCACTCTTTGTGAATCTGTTTTTAAAATAAATATGACCTGATACCAGAGTGATTGGTGCAATAAAAATGCATGATGTGGAATTAATCAAACATGGTAGGGTTCAATTTATAAGGGACACATTAAGAAAAATTATTTCTTGTTTGGGTATGCCATTCTAGTGAATCAAACAGAGCTGCATATATTTCAGCAAGATACATGTAAAATCCATTCATTCAACAAACATTTATTATGCATTTACTGTGTGCATCACAGGGGATAAAAATCAAGCTGAGCAAACAAGAAATTCACACATGAAACAACTGAGGACCGTAAGCGGCTGAATAACTGTGGAATGTACACTCGATTTCCAAGGATTCCAGAAACAAAAGCTGAAGTAGCAACACCGCGGTGCCCCGGTTGAGGGTGTGGGCCTCCGGATTTATTTCAGTTTTTTTCAGGAAGTGGCCATTAATTTTTGAGTGAAAAAATGAGAGCAGAGAAGCATAATTCATTGTGAGGATAGGTTTTATATTCTGTAGATGGGGAGGAAATAAATTTCTAATGCAATAAAATAAAGAGTATGGAAAAAAAGAAAAAAAAAACCCAGCTTGTTCTTTAGAGTCAGAGAGACATGGGTTCAAATCCCAGTTCTACTATTTACTAGCTGGGTGACCTTGGGAAGTGTCTCTCATTCTGTGGAAGGTTTTCTTATCTGTAATATGGAGATAATAAGATCTTTCTCATAGGATTGTTGAGAGATTTAAATAAGATAATGTCCTTAGTGAGGACATTCTCTAAGTGTGTTGTCATAATGGGGCTCAGGACAATCAAAGAAGCTGTTTTGGGAGCTTCTACTGTCCAAGTTGGTGGCAAGGAGTTGCTGTCCACAGCATCCCAGGTGGAGGAGACAGTATGGACGAAGGCAGGAAGATAGGGCTGGAAATCAAGTAGTCCACTCACTTCTAGGAATGCAGCTCTATTTTCTTACTACTAGATCCCATTGGGTAGAGACAAGCCAAGTACCTGCCAGCGAAGCAGATGAGAGGGCTCGAGGACTAGATCTCTACCTTTCAGGTGACTTAAAACTGAAGAGTTTCCAGACAGATTAGCAGGAAGCATCCATGGAGAATCACCAAGCCTTAGCAGGATGAAACTCAGGACCCAACAGTGTGAGCATCTTAAAGGTGGGGACTTCTGTCTTATCTGGCACTATACCTTACTGCCCAGTGCAGGGCCTTGTCCGAGGGAAGCAATCAATAACTACTTGATGAATGAATGAACCTCTGTGTTGTGTAACATGCAATCCTTTGCCCACTACCTGTGTAACCCCAATCCCTGTGCATCTATATCTTTATCACAACTATAAAGCCAGATAAAGGTACCTATTGACCTCACAGGGATGTTATGAACATCGAATGTGTCAGTATTTGTAAAATGAAAGAACAGTGCCTGACACATAGTCAGTTCTACATCAGTGTTTAATAAATTAAAAAAAAATACATACATCAATGTTAAAGGGGAATATGAGGATTAAATATGAAAACGTTTGATGACAAGTATTTGTGGATGGAAGTGGAGAAGAAAGAAACTGTCACCCCATGTAACAAAACTCCATCCTGAGCAGGTTCAGAAGTACCCAGACCCAGACCCAAATAGAGCTAATGAATCGAGGATTTATCTTCTCGCTGAGCCCAGCACACAGTGGGCCTGGGGGAGGCCTGGACCTGTCTGTCCTTCTGCTGTTATCTTTCCTTCCTAACCCCACAAGGACCAGATTATACCCTTAGCCCAGGGCTCTGACCCGAGCCCCACACTCAGCCAGCCTTAGACTACTCCAAGGCCCATATGGCTAGAATCTGTCTTTGTACTCATTGATCAATAGCTGAAGCCTTACTTCCACTGAGACAGAATTATCTTCCCATACTGATTCTTCCCCTGTACCCTTTCTCCTTGGAATGGAAATGCTGCCTCCTTTTGTGGATCACTGCTTCCCAGAAATTCTATTGCCTCCACTCACCAGAGAGGACCCCTTGGCTATCAACACAAGATGGGCTGGACAGGGGCTCACCTTGCCCCTTGGACATTATTGTTCAGATGGCTTCTGACCCTCCTTGGCACCAGCCTCCAGACTAGTCAGCCCACTGAGCCCAAGCTCTGCCAATTCATTAATTTATTCATCTATTCATAAGTTAATTCACATATTAATTTAACTAATGATAACACAGTTCTTCCTCTATCCCCAGCACATGGGGCTGGGGACACCGAGATCATTTACAGCATCCCTGTCTCAGAGCTCACAGCCTGGTCGAGGAGAGAGATAACTCACAACACAGGATGATTAATTGCAAAAGTAGAAATACATACAAGGTAGAAGAGACAAGGGAGAGATTTACTCTTATCTGGGAGAATCAGAGAAGCATTTCCTGAAATAGCAATATCTGAGAAGGATTTTGAAGGAGAAATAGAATAAGATCAGGATCATTTCAGACCCAAGGGGTAAAAAGGCATAAAGGGATTAAAGAGTAAGGAGTAGGGTTGCAGTAGAAGGTAGGAGAGCAGCCTAGAGCGGTGGCAGAGGCCAGGAGACAGAAAGAGTTGAACATGGGACCAAGGAGCTTAAACCTTATTTATTTATTTTTTTGACAAAGGAGGAGAATGTGGAACACCCTGGGTTGTTCCCCTAGAACCACCTTCTCTGAGGGGTTTGTGGCCCCTGGTTGCTGCGAGTGCCATCCAGAGGCAGCCTTTAGCTGTCAGGTCCCTTTAGGGTTTGTCTCAGCTAAGGAGCGCTATCTTGCCCAAGGTCATGTTCCTCCTTGGCAGGGCTACTGGCATCCTATGAGTGATAAATGCCCAACCTCTTGGCCCAATGTGAGAGAACTCTGAAAGGCCATTCAAGTTTCAAAGTTCCCCGTGGGGTCATCTGAGGCTGTCATTAGTTCTACATCGAAGCTCAACGTCCCTCTCTGGTCCTTCCTGCTTTCTTCCCCTCTCTCCCATAGGAATTGCTACCAAGGGCAGCATCTCCCCAGGCATGGATCTCATGCTCTCTACTTTTTCAGAATCTCATTTATCAGGAGACCACCTCCCTGCTTCTCTTTGTGAGGCATCTAAACATTCTCAGATGTCTCTCAGATCCCCTAGGTGCCCCAATCCCATATTGCCTTTCGGCTCCTGACCTCTTTCTCTCCTCTGCTTGACAGCTAGATTCCTCCAGGGAGCTGTCTGCCCCCATTCTGCAGTCTTCTCTGCCATTCATTCTGTTGTCGACTCTATCACGCTCAGCCACACACACCCAACTCCACCACCGTGGTTCTCACTGGGGTGCCAACGCTCACATTGCCATAAATCTAGCACACACCTCTTAGACTGTACCTCACTTACCTCTCTCTTCTTCAGACACTCCTGGATTCTGTGCTGCTGTGCTTTCTTACTCTTTCTCCCACCCCAAAGTCTCCTTTTAGGCTCCTTTTTTCTTCATCTGTCCCTTAATTATTGGTGTTTTCATGGACCCTCATTTTTTCTCACTTCGCACACTTTCCCTATGTGATCTCATTCACTGTCATGACTACTAATACTATCGAGATGTTAATAATTCTTAAATCTCTCGTTCTAGTCTAGACTTCTCTCCTGAGCTTTAGATCTACCATTGTCCACTGGACATGGCTCCTGGTCATGCTGCAGGCTCCATAGGTTCGATATGTGTACAGTTGTTACCCTCTCCTCAGTCCTTTAGCTCTCTCCATGGTACCTCTGCCTCTGCCTTTTCCCAGTTCTTCTCACCCAGGTTCCCCAGAACCTCCCTGATCACTCTCCACCTATCTTCATCCTTGAACTTGAGTCTCTTCCCTGTCACAGATGTACGCATGATTGACAATTAAGTCATTTACTAGGAACCAGGTAGTGGTGGGTGGCCCAGTCAAGACTGAGGGTCTCTAGAGTGACTCCCAGACACCACAATAACCAGAAATTGGAAAGTCTTCAGCACCCATGGAGCTGTCCAGCTATCTGCCCACCCTCACCCCTTTTCAGATTGCACTATTTCTTCTTTCGTGAGTATTCTGTTTACAAGTGGCTTTCTCTGCTTCTCCCTGTGCAGTTAACTAAACATGACTGACCCAGAAGCCTGTGAGTTATATGTCCTCAATTCACACAGCCAGCAAACAAATCATTATCTTCCCGGTGCACGAGCAAGTCCCCAGAAGAGGGACTGGTTGAGCCCTGGTCAAGTTGCTCATTCCTGATCAAATAAGCTAAGGCTAGGAGGGTTGGGCTGTGTGGTGGGGAAAAAATGGCTATGGGGGCTCATGAGGTAAGTGTGAAGTTCAAGAGGAAATGGGGTCTTATGCTGGGCAACTATCTAAGACGTGATTTTTAGCTCTGCATAATTACAAATGACCAAAATTCCCAGAGATTATAAAATTGAAGTTTTGGCAAATACCTAATCTCTTTGCCTGCCAATCTAGCTGCTGGTTTTGTGAAGCATCATCTACTTATTTCACCTCCTCTCCTCTTTCTACCTTATTATGTGAATAAGTATTAACACAGAAGGAAGAACATCATAAGGAAAATATCCCATGAGGTTATTTCTAAAAAATAAAATCTTAAGTATATACCTGAATGGTACTTTCCCTTGTAATACAAAGTTATTAATTATAATAATAAAATAAAAGGCCTTTTGAGTCCATTTTAATTGTTGTTACATTAAAATCTTACCTAGAAATTCAAAACAAAAGATAATCAAAAGTATCATGTAGTCGCTTTTGACGGAAGGACGTTTATAACCTGTGCATAAGTTCTTAGGAAATAATATCACCAGAAAATCTCTGATGGCCCTGTTATGGGTGAGAAAAATAATTTTAGAAAATTTATTTTCATATTGGCATATTGTAGCATAATTCTTAAAGAAACTCTTACTTTAAATCAGTTTTGTTGTAAGCCTAGAAAAAAAAAACAGGACTAGGAGATGAACCTAGTGTTGACAAGAAGCTGGTGAGAGAGAAAGAAATATACTGTGAGACCACTTGTTTTTAAGAAATGAAGCTCTGGATTTATACACCAGCTTAAAAAATATATATCTCTAGATACACCGTTCTGCAGCTATTTGGATCTTGTCTGAAGTGTTTAGTAGATTTCAAATAATAGCAGATTCATTTGTTTCAAGATAGTGATTTTTTGATACCCTATTTATGCATTTATTTAACAAAATATTTTCTAAGTATCAATTATATGAAAGGTGTCGTTCGGGATTTAACGTTGGATGTTGAAAGACCTTTTCCAAAAAATTGAAGAGGAGGCAATACTTCCTAACTCATTTTATGAGGCCCTGATACCTAAACCTGGTAAAGATAACAGATACACAAAAAGAAAACTTCGGACCAATATATCTCATGAACACATATGCAAAAATCCTAAATAAGATACTAGCAAACCAAAAGGGGTCAAATATATGGTGACAGAAAGAAATCTAACTATGAGTGGTAAACATACAATGCAATATATATACAACTTACTGTTGAATTGTACACTTGAAACTTACTGGATTTTGTTAACCAAAGTCACCAGAAAAAAAAAAAGACCATTTTTTCAAGGAGCAGAGTATATAAGATATGTATCTAGAAGCTATATTAAAAGATACACATTTACCCTTATGCACTTTTGGTGTAATATAAAATGGACCAGCCTTCATGAAAAACAGTTATGGCAGTTTCTGAAAAAATTAAAAATAAATTACCATATGATCCAACAATTCTACTTCTGGGTATATAACCAAAAGAATTGAAAGCAAGAACTCAAATACTTGAACACTCACGTTTATAGCAGTATTACTCACAATAGCTAAAATATGGAAGCAACCTTGTGTCCATTAATGAGTGAATGAATAAACAAAATGTTGTAGTACATGAATATCATGGAATATTATTCAGCTTTAAAAAGGAAATTCTGATCTATTCTACAGCATGGATGAACTTTCACGCTAAGTGAAAAAAGCCAGTCATGTAAAGATAAGTGCTGTGGGATTCTGCTTATATGAGGTACCTAGTAGTCAAATTCCCAGACACAGATAACAGCATGGTGGTTGCCAGGGGCTGGAGGAGGGAGAAATGGGGAGTTGTAATTTAATGGGGACAGTTTCCATTTTGGAAGATGAAAAAAGTTCTGGAGTGGATGGCAATGATGTTTGCACACCAGTGTGAATGTGCTTAATGCACCTGAACTATACATTTAAATGCAGTTATGTATGATAAGTTATAAATATCTTACTACAGTTTAAAAAGGTACACATTTATAAGAACCCAAGTGATCTTGTGGTCTCATGAAGTAAGCATTTGCTTCCTTTTGGGGCTTAGAAAGGCTTTCTTGAGGTGACACTAGAACAGGGAGGTAATGTGTGGTGGAAAGGGTCAGAGGTCTCCAGGCCTAATTCCACTCTGTCACTTAGTGTAACCTTGGACAAGTGATATAACCCCTCTAAAGGCAGTGTGGTATGAAGGTTAGTCACAAGGATACTGAGACAGTGATTTGTTTGAACCATAGGTCCGTTTACCAGCCACGTGATCTTGGGCAAGTCATTTTTAGGTCTTGGTATCTCCCCAACTATGAATGGGGAAGTTAATGCTCAAGTCATAGGGCTGTCATGAAGATTTAACTGGGTGAAGTATGGGAAATCATTAGTCCAGTGCCTGCCACAAACTAAGTGCTCAGCAAGTGTCAGTAGCTATTATTTTCTGAAACTTATTTATAAAATGGGTTAATATGATGTCTTAAAATCTTTGAGTTGAGGCAGATACTGTGTGTAAAAGTGATTACACAGCATTATTGAAGGTGGGTAAGATCTGGACATGCATCGCCATGGGAGGGAACAGCAAAAGGGAGAAGGCCAAAAAGTGTGGGGTATTAGGGTTGACTATAATATCAGGCATGTGGAAAAGAAGAATGGGAAATAAGATTGGAGAGATAAAATTGGAATAGCTTAAGAGGGCATTAAAGGTCTGGCTAAGAAGCACATTACAGAGGTAGATCCCACGGAACATAAGTGAGATTGAGGCACGGTGGGGAAGGAGGGAGAGAAAGGTCGAGGATCATGCCGTGATTTGACTGGAGAATGCATTAGACTGCCTTCATGATGACATCCGTCTTAACAAGGTTGGGATGCTATAACAAAATACGATAGATGCAGTGGTTTAAACAACAGACATTTCTCACAGTTCTAGAGGCTGGGAAGTCTGAGGTCAGGGTGCCAGCATGGTCAGGTTCTGGTAAGGGCTCGCAGATGGCTGCCGTCACACTGTGTTCTCACATGGCAGAGAGGGGAAGCTCGGGTGTCCTTTACTCTTTTTATAAGGGCGCTAATATGCTCAAGGGGTCTCTCTACCTCTGTGACATCATCTAAACTTAATTACTTCCCAAAGGCCCCACCTCCTAATGCTACCACGTTGCACGGTATGACTTCAACATATGAATTCTGAGGGGACACAAATATTCAATCCATAACAACTCCTAGTGACTGTTATCTCCTAATATTTATATCTGTGTAATCCTCTGCACTGGAGTGTGGGTTGGATCTAATGACTTGCTCCTAATAAAGAGAACACAGCAAAAGTGTCACTTCTGAGATTATTAACAAAGACTGACTTCGGTCTCGCTTACCCTTTTTTGCTCTCTTGCTTCCTCATCCTTTCCGAAGCCAGCTGCCATGTTGTGAGCTGTCCTATGGAGAGGTCCTGGGGTCAAGAAACTGATGTCTCTGGCCAACAGTCATTGAGCATCTCAGGACTGCTCATAGCCATGTGAGTGAGCTGGGAAGTGGCGCCTCCCTTTGGTAAGCCTTGAGGTGACAGCTATCACCCTGATTGGAGTCTCGTGAGACACCCTAAGCCAGAGGCACCCAGATAAGCTACATTCAAATTCCTAACACACAGAAACTTTAAGATAATAAATGTTTGTTGTTTTAAGCCAATGAGTTTTGGGGTAATTTATTACACAGGAATAGATAACTACTACAGAGCTCAATAAGAATGCCCTAATTTCAGATGCCAGCCACAAGTTCAGGGCATTTCAGACCACTTGCATTCTGACCATTTGGGTGTTCTCGCGATCCCCTCATGTTTCATAGTTCACCAGAATGACATAGAATTCTGAAAAACACTATACTTACGATTACAGTTTTATTATAAATGCTATAAATCAGGACTAATCAAATAAAGAGACACATACTTCAAGGTCTGAGAGGGTCCTCAATACAAGGGTTTCCATGCCCTCCAGCTGAGTAGTGTCAAAGCACATCAACTTCTTGGTGACCAATGAATGTGTTCACCAACCAGGAAGCTCCACTGAGTGTTGGTGTCGAGTTTTTATTAGGATTCCATTACATAGTCATGATCGATTGATTCATTGGTTATGTGATTGATTGAGAGTTTTTCAGAGATTCCTTGTTTTTGATGACCTTGACAGTTGCAGGAAGACTAGTCAAGTAGAATGATCCTCAACTGGGGTTTGCTTAATGCTTTTCTTATGATCAGACTGGGATTAGATTATGGGTTTTGGGGAAGAAGATCACAGAGATAAACCATCGAACCATGTTGATTTTTATTTTCATATTGTCACCTCATTATCACAAGATGGCTGCTGCTACCACTCTAAAATCAGAACTATGTCCAAAGATGGAAAGTGACAGGAGGAAGAAGAGCCATGTTTACCCACTTACCCCCCCCCCTTTTTTTTTAATGAAGAAAGTCAAACTTCTCCCCTGACAGGCTCAGAAGGCAGGGGACAGGATGTTCGTACTTGACTTAGACCTTGACCGAGACTGAGTGCATTGCTATCAGAATAAAATTAGGGTACCATCAGCATAGAAGGAAGTGAACCAATGGATGACAGGCAAGCAAATGACAGAGTCAGCCCCAAAGCCTACTATGTATGAGATTGCTATGAGGAATGAAAGGACGTAAGGGATGTATAAGGTGATATATAGTCATCATCCCTTATCTGTGAGGAATAAGACCCCCAGTGAATGCCTAAAACCATGGATAGTACCAAACCCTACATACACTGTTTTTTTCCCCCCTATACATACATACTTATGATAAAGTTTAAACCATTCTTGTGCTTTGAGGGCATTATTAAATAAAATAACGGTTATCTGAACACAAGTGCCACACAATATCTGACAGTAGATCTAATAACCGAGATGGCTATTAAGTGATGGCTACTAAGTGACACAAGGGCACAGGGTTGATATGCTAGACAAAAGGATGATTCATAGCCGAGTGGGATGGTGCACAATTTAAAATGTATGAGTTTTTTATTTCTGGGATTTTCCATTTAATATTTTTGGACCATGGTTGACTGAAGGTAATTGAAACTGTGGAATGCGAAAGCGTGGCTTCGAGGAGACTACTGTATTCCAATAAATATTCTCTTTTAAGGACCTTATTGTAGAAGGGTGCGCTGATCTTCTACTGATCCTTTGGTTGCTCAATCAAATACATCCTCAGACGATTTGTTACATGTCCCACATGCTATCAACTGTAAAGACTGTTTCTAAAGAGTCATTCCTAAAGTGGTAGAGAAATGATATGTTTGGGAATAGGTATTTAAGTAGTTTCCCCAATGTGACAATTAGAAAAGATTTTTTTTTTTTTTAAGCCAAATCGGTCATGTTGTCACATCTCAAAATATTTATGAACTAGATGAAAAAACAGGTGACTTGAGAGCAAACAACACAGGACTATCTGGTATAGTGGTAAATTATACATTATAAGTGATATGTTCTGAGAGAGTTTAAAGCAGGTGAAGCTTGTTAAGGCAGGCATGGCAGGAAAGCTTCAGAGAGACGGGATCCTAGATGGCCATGAAGGATGGTCTCGCTTGGGCTTTAGTCTTCATTTTACTTCTTCGCTGCCATGAGACCCAATTCTCCTTAATAAAATTGTTTATCTTCTTTTTTATTAAGTATCTGGTTACTTATTTTTTTTTTATTAATTTATAGTTCACCTGCTAATGCCTTGTGATTTTTACTTAGTAATCTTGATTAAATGACTCCCTTTTTTTTTTTTTTTTTGGTGCAGTGTTTTACAGGTGGGCTTTGCAACCACACAGATCAAGATTTCAATTCAAGGTTCAGTACTCATTGGCTTTGTGGTTTTGTGTAAATTCCTTACCCTGTCTCATTCTGTTTCCTTATTTAATAATAATCTCACCTAGATAGGGCCGTGAGACCAAAGATGAAATACGGGGAACACAGAGCACACTGTCCCGCCCTGAGAGAGTGGGACCATGGCATCTGTTGTGATGATCACCACATTGATGATGGAGGCAATGCGATGTTAATATAAACAAACCCATGGAAATGGATGATGAGAGAACCTCTACTTGGTTTTCACCACTTTGTCACTATTAACTTTACGTGAATGTACACTCGCTAAAAGTAAATTACATTTCCCTTGACTTTTTAATAATCATTATCTTAGAAATAGTAAAAGATGGATTTAGGTACTTAGGGCAGTTCTATTCTATTATTTGTAAAGGTATGGACCACGTGGCTATTTGACTATTATTGCTGAGCTGAGACAAGGCAACATCCTAAGTGAGAAACTGGCAAAAGCACAAGAGATCTTGGAGCATGTACAATTAGCTGACAATGTTTACTGGGGCTTGGAAACCAATCTAAAAGAATTTATGCTTTAAATCAATGGCAGTTGTCAATGAGCCTGTGAGGAAATCCTTGCTAGGATCCTCTGCTTTTTATTGCAACTCATATTGATAATAACAGAAAGGAAAGCTTCCCAAGCAGGTCAATCTAATCCAATCACTAAATGCAGAATTATGGTATCAAGTTTCCACATCACTGAATGACCATGAGTTTAAAGGTGTGTGCCATAAAATAGCTGTGGGTGTTAGACATTTAACAAGTTGTTCTATTCCTAATTGTTGGCATTTGCTTAACTGTTTTCTTAATTCTAATTTATGTTTTTATGTTCCAGTTTGTTTACATAGCCCATAGTTCCCAATTGCCTCTATTTGCTTAAGTGTTTCTTTAATTTTATTTATATTTTTATACATGTTGCTTTACTTATATAACTCAATGTTCGGAGTGGGCTAGAAATAACCATAAATCCCCATTGCTAATTAGCCTCATTCTCATGACTGATTAGTCAAGATTATGAGCCTAGAAAGAGGGCACGAGGCCTGATAGTGAGTCACGGGATCATTGAATTTTAGAGCTAGAAGGAATTTAGGTCTCAAAGCATTTTTTTCAGATAGAATTACATGGTTTTACATCTTCAACACTGGAGAATTATGAAAGATTGGCTGCTTACTGTTGCTCCTTTATGCAAAAATGTATAAAGATTTGGTGACAGCTTTGAAAAACAAGAATAGAGAAAGCTCAATCAATGATGGCTATGAGTAACCCATAATAGGGGCTTGAAAGATCAGAAACTTGACTCATAACTGGGCTATAGAAGAGTGAGAATACAAATGAACACGAGGTGGGCTTCTAAGCAGGGCAGATTGTTTGGAACTCCCTCTCTAGCAGCTGTGCAGTTTGTAAGGATTTTAGCTTGCCTAACTGTAAGGTTAGCTATTAGCTTTGCAGTGGGGAGTATTTAAAGGTACACAAACATATGAAGGAAAGAACCTGGAACAGAGTAGCCTGCTTCATTCCAAGAATCCATCTGGCAAGTAAAGAACTGCTTGTCCTACATTAAACCCTGCAGAGTAAGAGCCATTTTTCATAATTCACACCCCTATTTTTGGTTTCAGGTAAGACGGCTTACTGAGTTTGGGGGAAGGAACAAGAAGATTTTTCAGAACCATCTAACGGGAGGACCGACCTAGTGTGAGCTCCACGAATGTAAAATGGTGAAAATATGTTGAAGTCCTGGTTGGGAAATCAGGTTAAGAGAAAGCTCAAGCATCCACAAGAGGTGGAAGTCCAGATGCCCAAATAATGTGAGACTTCAGTCATTTGTAAACAGAGTACAATGGAAGAGGTGTTATACATATGAAATTCTGTGGCTGGAATCACCAACATTAAATGACTCACGGTGATGGGTAAGTTAATAAGTGAAATACTGTCTATCCTCAAATAAACATATCTTTGTAATAAAGACCTCATTTTTGCCGCTTGGTTTGTATGGAGGCAGCTAAAGGCAAATGCTGCCAAAGGACTGATCCCTGGATTACCAGAAACTGCAAAGTGTGTAAAGGGTCCTAAACCTTGAATTAGTCCTGGATGTCAGGCGCTTTCCCGCCTCAGATCCACTTCCCTCTAAAACATTTTCATATGCTCCCCTTTCAAAGGAAAGTGTATAGCAGTCAGATCTGCTTGGCGCGCAGACTTTAAACATGCGGGACAACGAGTTCTTACCTGGTCACCTCATGAGGGACAGCGCAAGGCGGGGGCCCTGTAGCCAACTCCGAGCAGCGCCTTTTCGGTTACTATGGTGATCGCAGAAGGGGCGGGGCCATTATCCGCCGCGTCCCCTCCACTGCCCAAGACATTTCGAACGCTCCAATTGGGACAGCCCTTCCTTGCCTCTGTCCCGCCCCGTTCGGCTCCCAGCGCCATACGATTGGCCCAGGACCGGCGGCGGGCATCCAGAGGGCACCACCTCCTGACGGGAAGAGCGGGAAAATGTATCCCGGTGCTGTCCGAGGCGTGAAGCTCACGGCGCTGCAGAAAAGCACATGGTTGGCTTTGGAGAGAGTTGCCCCGTGTCCCATACACAACTCATCATCGCACCCATGACTGCTAACACTAGGGAGCAAGAGCCGGGGCACAGACACGTTCGGTCCAGTGGAGCACACCCCGGGGGACAGGACGCGAGCAGGCGTGAAGATCCGGCAGCGCGCTCCCAGGCGCCGAAGATCAGAGGCCAGCGGGGGCGGGCCGAACTCCGGGGGCGGAGCCGGCGGCGGCGGCGGGAGGAGGAAGGCCCAATGAGCGCGCGCACCGCCCCCAGGGGCGGGGCATGCGGAGCGCTCCCCCGCCCTCCCTCGCGCCCCCGCCCCTCCCCCCGGGCGCCGGGGCCGCAGTGAGTGAGTGGCACTGGCAGCCTGTCAATCCCTCAGCCGAGCGGCCTTCGAGCCCGGTCCGCGGCGGCTGCTGGCAGGGTGCGCGGCTCCGGCAGTGGCGGCGGCGACTTCTCCCGCCCCATCAATCTGCTGTCCGCTCGGCGCGCGGCCCGCCGGGGCCCTCCATCGGGCTCTGCGCCCCCGCCGCGCCAGCCCGCCCGCTCCCAAACTTTCCTCCTCCGCCCCCCTCGCTCCCCTCGGCCCGCCCGCCGGCCTCCTCCTCCGCCGCCGCCCGCCGCCGCCGCCGCTCCCTCCCCCGGGGCCGCCGGGGCTCGGATCCCGCCCGGCGGAGGAGGCGGAGGCGGCGGCGGCGGCGGCGGCGGCCGAGGGAGGGCAGTGCGCAGGCTGGCGCGGGGAGCGGCGGGCGTCCCGGCAACTCGGCCGGCGCTGAGGAGCAAGTTGCTTGGGGCCGCCCGGCGGGGCGCGCGGCGGCGAGGAGGCGGCGCGGCGGCCGCGTGAGGGCAGCGGGCGCCGCTGCCTCCGCCTGCGCCACCGCCGAGGAGCCCAGCGCTTCCGCCCGCCGCATCTCCTCAGCCTCGGCGGCGGCGGAAGCCGGTGCCGGGCGCCGGTCCGCGCCGCCTCAGCCGCGGGCCCCGCCGGCCGGGCCGCCCCCTCCCCGCGCGGGCGGGGAGCGCGCGGCCGCCTCCCCCTCCCCCTCCCCCTCTTTCTTCTCCTCCCTCGTCGCCGCCGCCGCCGCCACCGCCGCCGCCTCAGCCTTCGCCTCAGCCGCCGCCGCCGCCCGCTCCCGCCCGCGTGCGGCGGGATGGACGATCAATCCAGAATGCTGCAGACTCTGGCCGGGGTGAACCTGGCCGGCCACTCGGTGCAGGGGGGCATGGCCCTGCCGCCTCCCCCTCACGGCCACGAAGGGGCGGACGGCGACGGCAGGAAGCAGGACATCGGCGACATCCTCCACCAGATCATGACCATCACCGACCAGAGCTTGGACGAGGCGCAAGCAAAGTTGGTGTCGTCTCATTAAGCATCTTTTGTGTGTGCGAGGGAGCCGGGCCCGCGGCCGCGTCCGAGTCCGGGCCCGGGGTGGCGCCCGGGGCAGCGGCCTCGTCCCCGGGCGGGGAACTTTCTCAGAGAGCCGGCCGCCAGCCCGGGCCTCGGGGGGCGCTTGCCCGCGCCCCTGGACGCGGGCGGGAGTCGGCAAAGTTGCTCCCCGGGCTTGGGGCGGACTCGGCGCCGCGCGGGTCTCGTGGTTTTTCTCCCCGGCGCCGTCCGGCCCTTCGGCAGCCCGGCCCCCCGCGCGCCGATTCAAACCTCCCGCCCGGACCCCGGTGCCCGCCGCCGGGAGAGGGCCCCGGGCCGCACCTGACGGAAGTGCAACTTTCTGCCCAGGCCCGGAGTCCGGGCGCCGGGCGCCCCTCGGCCGCGGGACCCCCTCGCGGTGCGGGCGGCCTCCCCTGCCCCGGCGCGGGGCGATGGGCGGTTCCCGGGCGGGGTGGGTGCGGGCGGCCAAGTTCTCGCGGCGGGATGGGGGGCGGCCTCGCAAACTTTGCGGAGCTGTCACCGCCCGCTGGCCGCAGGCGGCCGCCCGCCCGCCCGCGCCGGTTCCCCTGCGGAGGGCGGACGCGGGAGCCCCTCCGCGCCGTCCCCTCCCGTGGGCCGCCGCCGCCTCGCGGGTGTCGAGGCTCCCCGCGCGGGTTCGCGCCCTGCGGGCGCCGAGGCTGCTGCCTGCCGGGCAGATGGGTCGCGCTGCCTTCGGGCTGGAGCTTGAGCCGCCGGAGCTTGCCGGCTGTCGCTCACTAGTCAACTTGAGTTTCTGTTGACTTTTCGGGGTTCAAAAAAGCCGTTCCGAATCGGGGGCCGCAATTAAATCTTGGGTCTAACTTAAAGGAAGGCGCCATATTATTCCATAGGTGATGCTAATACCTTTGTGTTTTGCTATTTGTTTTTTAGGAAACATGCCCTCAACTGTCACAGAATGAAACCCGCGCTCTTCAGCGTCCTGTGTGAGATCAAAGAGAAAACAGGTAAGACGCTGCGCCCCGCTGTGGGCCTGGAGACCCCCGAGGTGGGGTCGGAGCTACTCCTTCGACTCTCCAGTTGAGAGCTGCTGCTTTTGGGCACCGCCATCTTTGATCATTCTCTCCTTCCCACCTCCTGATCTTGAGAAAAAAAACTGCAATAAATCTGGAGTCGCTTTCTCCATTCCGCTCCTGGTGTAAAATGAAGTGTAGATGCGGACGGGGCTGGGTCGCTGTCCCCAGGCGGCCGCCCCTGGCTGCAGGCGGGGAGGGGGCCCGGAGCGTCAGCCGCCCTCTCCAGCTCCTTACGCCTTGTTTGTATGTCAGTTTTTAAAAGGAGCAACGGGAGACTGGATGCCAGGAACCGAGTCCCCGGGAGAAGCATCGCCCGAACTTTGTTTTACTTGGACAGCCTTAAGCGTCAGCTCCACTGATAGAAGAATAGATGCAATTGAACAGACTCCAGGGGCATGTTTGAATTAGTGTTTTAGTTGGGCAGATTACTTTTAAGAATCGAGGAAGGGTAAATGATGCGTTTAGGTATATACAATGTATTACATCTATTAATAATACTTCCAGTAAATTTTATCCTTGAAGTTATTACTTTGTAAATATACTTAATATATTTTATAAAATAGAGAGAGGTCCACAGATGCAGGTTAAACAATTTTTGAAGTGTTCAAGACAGCTTTTGCAGAAGCGCTGGAGTGAAAGCTACAAGTACATATTAGGTAAATTTCTGGCAGTTCATTTTAATTTAATTTTCTTAGACTTAAAAATTGAAGGCATTTTAGTGTTGAGGTGACAGTAGTGACTCAGGTGGAATTAGGGATTTAATCTAGATGTTTTAGTTGGTTTTGGTTTTATCTTCCCTGAATATGGCAAACAAGTGCATTAAACAAGCTTTACTGGTTTGTGTTTATGTCTGTGTGCCTGTGTTGGCTATACAGTGTTACAAAGTTGCCACTTTTAAGTTGTGGCAAAGAAGAGAAAGTTAAAGTCCAGGGTGTAGCAACATCCAGGAGATACTATTTAAAACGTTAACCGATTGTGTTTAAATTGAGTGTACAAGTAATAGTATACTGCCTATAATTGTTATTTGGTAGGCAAGTTACTCTCCTTGTAAACAGATTTTTCACTCTGCAATGCTATTCTGGTCCTGAAAGTAACCTAGAAAAGATGATGGGTTATTGGTAGTTATTAAAATGTATGCTAAAACTATAACTAACAGCAAATATCAAGAGCCTTAAAGAGCACCATTTTCTGCTTTTCATTCACGTAGCGTGCATGGTTTCCTAATATTGAGTGATCTTTTTAAGATGCATGGTTTCCTAATATTGAGTGATCTTTTTAAGATGCATTTTCCATTTTGTAAACCACAGACATTTTAAATTACTAACTTTCATTCTGTGTTGACTTTCAGCTATCTTTGAAAGCATTGTGATTTAAAACAGTAGATAATTTTTATCTGACTACAAAATAAGACATTAAGCATTAAATCTTAAATATTCTTAGTTTAGGAGCCTAAAACTACATAATTCTCAGTAAATTATGTTGCTTAATGTCCAAGGATTTTCTTGCTATCAGGGCTCCACTTCAGTTTCTGCTGACAGCTAAGCACTGGGGTATTGACTATGTTGTGAATATTAAGATTGATTCTACTTTATCCGGCATTATATTACTAGGGAGAGCGGATTGATATTCTTCCCCTCACCCCCTGCTCATGATTTGTATTTATTTATTTATTTTTTGCCTTTTTAAAGTTTTGGCCTAGCTAGTTTGAGAACCAAACCCAGCAAACTGCTTTTCTTGTTTAGACATTTAGCAGCAGGCAGAATTCAATTAGGACACATGAGTCCTCTAGTTGCTTATTTGCACAAGACTTAGTTACACCATTCTGAAAGGATAGTGTAGTCAACCTCATGTCAAAGGTGAGTTACGAAAAAGAAACAAGTCTTTTCAGAGTCCGGGATTACTGGCAAAGAGAGCTTTGGTAGGGCTCTTGCTATTTAAGAAGCAAGAGGTAGCTGACAAAGGAAATTTTTGTGTTTTGAAATTTGTTTCTGAGGCTTTCAGTGATACCTTGTATATTAGATCCTCTTTTTGTGCTTTGGCCAGCGGATTCAAGTTTGCACATTATCTCTTTTGTAAAAAGCCAACAGCCGACAAAGAGTAAAAGAGGCTGTCTGGGCAGAGGCATCTTCCTGCCAGCCTCTCTAAGCTCGAGAGGGATGGATTTAAGTACCGAATGATTGATGGGGGTGAAGCTCTTTCTCTCCCCTCCTTTCTTCCCTACTTACTACCCATAGCTCCACCTCAGCCTCTAAAACTAGTCTTAGAAGGAGACAGAGACGCTGGACTCAGAATCCTTGGTTTGAAATAAAACAGCTGTGTAGACATTAGTGTTACCAAAGCAAAGAAAGCGGGGCAGCAAATTCCAGCTCCCCCCCCCCCCTCGCCCCCCATCTGTTCCCACGGTCATGCTTTGGAAACTTATAAAATAAGCGTCGAATATCTGTATATTGTGTAATGCTTTTTCTTTAGGTCATTTTACTTAATCCAATAATATAGCATTCGAACATTAATTCTCTGTCATCTAGAGAAAGTTTACCTAGTCGTTTGTAATAGAAACCTGGAACATTATGTGATGACTCTATTCTGCATAATGGAAGGGATAGGGGGTTGACTAGCGGGAATGTGTGCGTGTGGGGGAACTGTCACTTCAATAGATAATGTCATTTCAGTTGTGCTTCTAAAGTAAAACAAAATCTTTAAAAAGAATTCCATGTATTTGTAGATCTGCCAGTCGATTTCGAGGTTTCTGATCAGGTAGTGAACACTGCCAGTTCTGATGCACTTGAGGGGTTTAGTTTGGAAAACATCTTTTTTCCCTCCTACTAAATACAAAAAGGTGTTTTTCCGGTCTGACAGATAAATGGGTTATCCACCACAATTATATTATTTTCTTGTTCAGAGGTAGGGAAAGTATGCTTTTCCTATGAGATACTTGCTTTTTCTTGAAAATGTATTCTTTCCTGAAATTTGTCATTCAGTTAATTTTGGGCAAAAATGTCTGTCAATGTTGAATTTTGTGATATTTATGCATTTCGAAAGCCACTGAAAAGTTATAGGCTTTATAATGAAGATATTTGTGTCTCCAAACTAAGTAAACAACCAGTGAGATAATTGTTAAGATTTTTCTCATTTTTTAGCCATATTTTACCATCACTTATTAATTATTAATAATATTTATTTATGATGCTATGAGATCTCTTCATCTACATTTTTTGGTGCATTCCCTCACAGCTTTTTGGCACCTTAATCTTGATTGTTGAAGTACTTTCTTTTGTGAAATGTTACGTCCTCACAAATCTGCCTTCTTCATAAAGCTCTTAATTATGACAGTTTGAATGAAGGAAATGGTTTTTTTTGAGAAAACAAGTATTTAAAAATTTAAATGAAAATCCAGCGTTTTGGCATAGAATCTGAATCGAATTGTGAAAAAATGTATATTAAAAAATTAACACAACCTTTTCCTTCCTTTAAACGATAGGTTAAAATACTCCATGTTGATAGCTGCCAACCAAACTCTGATTTATTGCCACCACAAACCCTAAATAGCGTTCATTTACTAGTAATGTCTAATGGCATACATGATGGTTTGCCAGATTTGTGGCCTTTGTGAGGCTTATAAGCAAGACTGACTTGGGAAGATCATAAAACTTAATGAACTTCTCTACTGCAGGAGGTGTCCGCAGGGGAAGAGAAAGGCCTGCTTGGCTGGTCGGGCTGGTTGAAGTATTTTTTTATGTTTAAGAAGAAGAAAATGACTATTAAAAATGCTTTACTTTTAAAGGAACACTCTGTAGAAAGACTCATAAGAATTTTAGAGAGCAAAACTGGATCAAGAATGGAGCTTGAGTTTTTATATGCATTTTGAATATGATTTATATGATTAAACCTTTTATCTTTGCTGTTACAAGTGTGACCAGCTCTCAGAGGGACAAGGCAGTGTGCTCTTAGTCAACACCTCTCTGTTTAATTCTGACCTTAAAGATTTAGAGACTATTAGAGTCTTCTTTTTCTGATCTTTTTTTTTTTTAATTTATGCTTCAATATTAAAATTTCTTTGTACAGTGCCATGTAATTCTTTAATTTCCAATATTTAAAAACCAAATATTTCATCAAATGAAAGTGTAACAAGAAAGGCGCAAATTGTTATATGTGAGACTAAATGCTATCGTATATGTATTACGTACATTCTTTTAAGTTGCTCTTACAGTATTTCCAATGTAATTATCATTATTTGTTCCAAAGTTTTAAAAACAAATGTACTGTTCTATACATGATTAATTTTGTGTTTTAATGAGCTTATTTTCTGATTTAAAAAACTGTTTTATTATGGACAACTTCAAATATAAAACATGTAGAGTGAAGAGAAACTTGAACCCTCATGAACTCGTCACTTACCTTCAGCAGTTAGCAACACTTGGCCATTCTTATTTTCTCTGTGACTCCCTACCCCTTCATGATTATTTCAAAGCAAATTTTAATGGACTTTTAATATTTTAAATTTCATTTCAATTTTAGACATGGCTTGTTTACATTGGAAATATTAAATGGTTAAATAGGAAAAAATACATAGTATATCTTAGAAATATAAATTATATTGCTTTATCATAAATTTTTTCTTAAAGCAATTTAAGAATATTTTTTATAATTTTTTTTCCATTTTTGTAAATTTGTATAACTTACTGGAATTTTTTAGGTTTTGAGGGCGGATGTTAAAGAACGGTGTTTTTATAACTTCCTTTACTCTTCCTCTCCCATCCTCATAATACATGCAGTATATTTGTAGAAAACCTATAAAAAAAAACCCTGCTATACTGTTGTTCCTTAGAACGTCATGATCTAAAGTATTAAGTAGGTATTATCTTAAAAATATGGGGCTGTCTACTAACCCTCTTGTCAATACTAACTTGATCTGTAATTCTTTGCTCAGTTTTAGTGGACTTCATTTTTTTAGCTTTGTGTAGTTTTGGTATTTTCTTTGGGAGTTTACTGTTGTTATATACATATACATAATTTTATTCCAAATCAGGAGTATATTACAATAGTAAAGGAAGTCCTGACTTGCCCCGAAAAGCACATTAGCTTTCATAAAATATATCAATGTACATTTTTCATACTATGAGCCTTTTCCTTTTAATTAATTTTGCTTGTACTTTTAGATTTCATTTTGTACATTTTATAAAAGACCATTTCCAAGACAGATTTAAATTTAACATCTTATTCGGATTATTTAAATTTTGCTACTTTATGGCGGCATTATATAGGATGAAGTTATATGAAGTATAGCTATAAAGAATTGAAACCGCATTTCATGAACCACACCCTAAATCAGTCATCACTTTCATACTCTGTACTATTGAGGTATCTATTCCGAATAAATTTAACACATCAGCACCGACACATCAAGTTAAATAAAGATTTTTAGACTGTTTTTCCTCTATTTGTGTATATGTGAACATCTTTAGGTATTTATTATTTCAATATTGACACTATGAGAATAATGTTTTATTTGTTTTCTCAGCAGGCTTGTGTTTTAGCCATTTATCAGTGTGATCAGCATGATTTAGGTAGTAACTAACAAAGCTTGCACACACCCCCCTCCCATGTTGACCTTTTCAAACATTTGCTCTACTTCAGTAGGCCATTTGAGTCTTTAAGTATGAAGAGAGTAAATAATTTACATCACTATGGAGTGTAAATTGGTCAAAGTTTTTCAGACATGGCTATCAAATTTTTTACACAGTTATAGAAGTTAATCAGACAAATTACTATCGCAGCTAGATGGTAGTGTTATATATAACAAGTAAATTATAAGTAATGCTTGAATAAGCCACTGAAAAAATGAACCTTTCTATACCATCAGACACAGAACATAATTTGAAAATAAATTTCATTAATCTTTTAACATTTGATTCTAATTATCCCTTCATAGGCAGAATAACCAGGATTTCTTTGTTATTTATTTATTTATTTTTGCAGATGTATTCCATAAATGTAATATGTTTGTAGTTTTCGATGGCAAACAGTAGTTTGCTTTGGTATGAAATTTGAGTTGTATGTCTAGCAAAAAAACTGGTGTGATAGAATATGTTAAGTCGAATTGGTATAGTATTTTTTTTTTTGTCTATATAGTATGGTAATTAAGACTGAAAATAATTAAAAGTAATTATAGATAAAATAATTTTTAAAAGTTTCGTACTTGTTTAAGTGCTTTTAAAATGTAAAACTGTTTTGAACAATAACTCTTTTTGTGTGATTATATTAATGAGGACTTTGGTATACATTGTAATCCTTTTAATGCTGCTGATTCCTCACAATGTTTAACCCATAATTTGGGAAACTCAACATATGTTATGGCAAAGTGATTTTTTTTTTTGTTTTGCTTTATGGGATACATCAGTTTTAAAAGCATATTTCTTAGGCATCCGAGTCCAGCAGGTGGCTTTTTACATTAAAAAATTCATAAATTTTAAAAAACCATAAAATTTTATTTCAGATTCAGATTAACTAATTGAGAATGTCAACATTTCCACTGTCTCTGTATTAACATTTATAGTAGAACAAATGGTTGCATATAGAAATTATCTGCAACATAATCTAAATTAAGATTCTAAACAGGCATTACAGATGCTGGTAACTTTGGCAATTATCATTTTGTTTGGTGAATAGTAGTAAAACAGTGTGCGGTAAAAGTGTTTAGAGAGAGAGGATAAATAAATTGAACAGTTTTGCAATGCAAAGTGGTTTGTGGTGTTTTTGAGGATTTCTTGGCTCTCTCTTAACTGCTATTGTGAGCCTGGAGCAGATTTCCCCATTGCTAATGCCCTAGAAGTATTAATTCACTTTGATATGCTAATTAGAGGGCATTATGCAAGAAATGAGATTAAGTGGCAGCATGAAGCCATTTGCCTGTCAGTAAATTGAGAGCTTTAGCATCAGGAGGAGCTTTGTTTTTTTTTTTCTTTTTTTTTTTTTTTGAGTTTCTCTTGGTTTTGCATATAAATAAAATTGATTGAAAGGTCTAGAGAAGCTTCTAGAACATTGGTGGGGTTTTTTTCTTTCTTATTATTTAAATGTAATGTTATAGAATTTTTCTGAATATTAATTGACCTAATTTGAGATAGAAATATGAAGTTTTCATTGTGCTATCTATATATGCAAGTTTGTCATCTAGTCTTTTTTTTCTGAAAGCCTAATTTCAGCAAAATGGCTAGTGAACTATGATCACCTCTTTTCCGAAGTGTAAACTTGCACTTGTGCTTGTGCACCAGTGTCTTACTAAACTGAACTTTACAAGAATATTTTCTTCACTAGGGAAAGAAGGAAGAAGTTGTTGAATTGGGCTTCAGGAAACTATATTAAATGAGAATAAAGATTCATTTTGGTATCTAAAAGCTGAAACAATTAGAATTAATGGTTAAACTCTGCCCTTTATAGTACCTATGGAATTTATATTTCGACATATATCTGTTGGGTAAAATTAGCATACTATTTCATTTTCATGTTGAAGAGAGTTTCATATTTGAGTTTGCTGATTTTTGCGGTTTAAGCCAAGGCCTTTGATATTCTCTCTAAAAAAGCAACTGTGTGTTTTTTCTATATTTTGTGGGGAAATACATGAATGAATACTGGGATAGGAGTGGTGGCCCAGGAGGAGGACAGAACTTCTCTCGGCCTGTCAAAAAAC